>NC_142933.1:74704433-74716933 GCF_046866305.1 Octopus bimaculoides
ATAATCATCTGAGAGGTCACGGTCGGCAAGTCAGAAATGTTACTGACACGAAAAAGCACAAAGTATGTATGCATGTATGTATGTATGTATGTATGTATGTATGTACGTATATATGTTATGTGTGTGTGTGCATGCATGTGTCTACTATGTATGTATGTAATGAGATAGATAGATAGATAGATAGATAGATAGATAGATAGATAGACAGACATGTCTGAATGTATGTATGCATGCATGTATGCTTATTGAAGTGTTTGTGTATGCCTATGTACGTACACGTATCTGTATATGCACGACCGCGTACATGTGTGTACGTATGTATGCGATAAGGAACAAGTTACACATGCTTCGAAAAATACATCTAGATTTTATTATACATACAGTGCGGAATTTTCTAAAATAGTATTAACACATTAAATGTTGTAGTTTCTTTGACCTGCAAAAAATTGCAGATGTAGTGTTGGCAGCGCTAGAGTTAATTAACATCCCCAAGCCATCCCTGGTCAAAGCGTTCCAACCGTGATCATTCTATCTACCGAAAGCATTGTGTACTTAAAACTACTTTGTGTGTCTATTTGTCTGTCTGCCTCTCTCTCTCTCTCTCTCTCTCTCTCTTTCTCTCTTTCTCCGCATCTCTCCCCTTCTCTCTCTCTTTGTTTCTGTCTGTCTGTCTGTCTCTCTCTCTCTCCCTCTCTCTATCTATCTATCTATCTCTCTCTCTCTCTCTGCCTATCTATCTATATATCTATCTATCTTTCTCCCCCTTCTCCCCTCTCTCCCCCTCTCCCCTCTCTCTCTTTGTCTCTGTCTCTCTCCTTCTCTTTCATCCTCTCTCTTTATCTTTTCTCTCTCTCCCTCCCTCTCTCCCTCCCTCTCTCCCTCCCTCTCTCCCCCCTCTCTCTCTCCCTTTCTCTCTCTCTCTCTCTCTCTCTCTCTCTCTCTCTCGCTTACTCGCTCGCTGTATCACTCTCTTCCCCTCTCTGAGACACTTTAATATGATATGGGATAGATTAGACTGCTATTTCTAGCGGGTTAAGCAACTTCACAAAGGCACTCCCGATGGTTCCTTCATAGAGTTTTGTTATTTTTGTTGTCAGGGCCATCTCAGCAGTATTATAGACCCCTGGACAAATCAGTGCATATATTATTTATCTATTGACAGCAAGCCACAGATACATAGATCAGAATTTGGCCCCCAAGACCCGAGTAAACTGCCCAATGTGCCCCTGCCTTAAGACGCCTCTGATTGTCGTTGTTGTTGTTGTTGCTATTACGTAGCCCTTAAACCTATACTGAGCATACAGACCTATGTTGAGAGACACTTCAGCTGTGACCATCCTGTCTTTTCAAGGGTATGTAGGTCTATATTACCAAACGCAAGAGTTCTTAAAACATTTTCTTCTGCCAATACCCCTTCACTATTTTCAGCATTAATGGCGTACCCCATGTGAAGAATATAGTGTAAAATGGTTTCATATCATAATGCAAACAATAAACTTGCATTTTTTGGTATTAATTTAATTTAAAAAGATCAAGTCCTGTTGCAGTCAACTTTACCTTTCTCCCCCTCCGACGTCCATAAAAATAAAGTACCACTGAAGAACTGGACAGTGAGTAACTAATGTGTGTATCCTGGGGCAGCTTATCAGTTTACTTCTTTCCCAGGGCCTTCACACTTTATATAGGCTTATACAGTAGTTTAAAAGTGCGACCAGCGTCGCCCAGCGGCGACTGGTACTTGGATCAACATATTTGACTATTCCGCTCCCGAAATTTCGACGGGTGGAATGCTTTTGTAAAAAATTGGTTTTTTTGTAAGAAATCAACTGCATTTAATTTAATGTTACATCTTTAATAAGGTTGATTAACTTGGCTCTTTCTCACAAGAATCTCAGTTTTCAGCACAGATTCAGAAAGGC
Source organism: Octopus bimaculoides (assembly GCF_046866305.1). Classification (NCBI taxonomy): domain Eukaryota; kingdom Metazoa; phylum Mollusca; class Cephalopoda; order Octopoda; family Octopodidae; genus Octopus; species Octopus bimaculoides. The sequence continues at coordinate 74,706,353 of NC_142933.1, forward strand.
ACACTCACATATCTTTCTCTGTTGATAGTATTGCACAAAAATTATTTTTTGGTTGTAAACAAATACCACAAAATTCAATACCAGAAAGGTCACAAATAACCTGGTAAGTTGTTAGATACCAAAGGATAAGGATAAGTAATACTGGTTAGTGATGACTTTTAGCCTTTCATGAAGAGGACCAAAGGGAACGAAAAGAATATAGTTCTTCGGGAGCCATATTCTCTTCACTCTCTGTTCGAGCTTATAGCTTGTAACATGGCACATCAAGTGGTTCCAAGCTGTTGAGAAACTCGCCGGAATAGTTCAGTTTTTTGAGGGGGGAGTCTAAAACAGTTACTTACAGACTTTTAGACAAATACATCTCCGTACAATAGTTGAATAATTTGTTCATTGACAATGTTGGTCGTTTTGTTAGTTGGGGGAAGAACAGCTCTTTCACTACGCCACTTATGATTGTGGTAGTTCTGTTAAATGGAAAGGAATTCATTTTTGAGATTATTAGTTGATGATACCAAGAATTTAATCTCAACCATGGATTTATCCTTCTTTTGATCAAGTACTCTTCCTTCAAGTCCCAACAATCTTGCAAAAACCAATAGTTGAAATATAACCTTCATGTTTGTTGCTAGTTGCAGTTTCTTAAGAAATGTGAGACTACCAAGCAGTCTTATTTTATTATATTTTGTCCACTTTAGAAAAGCAGGAAGTGTCATAAGAAAGTTTCCTGCTTATTGTTCTTCCTTTAAAAGAAAGAAAGAAAGAAAGAAAGAAAGAAAAGAAAAGAAAAAATATTTATTTGATTCACTGGTATTGCTGAGCGTCCGATCTAGAACCAGAAAAGCATCTTTATGGGACAAGGTGCAGACATTTCAAATTATCATCGAACACCCTTTCGCATTTCTGCAGCTCCTATTCTATTGCTAGTCTTATAGGTTTCTGTAGGTGCGAGTCAATAGCAGCTTAAATGAGAACTGTTTTATCTCCAAGTAGGGAAATAATAATGCCAGTAAAACTTAAACATACAACTGCTGCTGAAATTATCCTATGTTTTCTTTCTTGCACAATCACGAAGTTTATCAACTAAGGTTTTTCTTGTTGCCCTTGGTACACCGAGACAAAATGTTTCACTGATTTTGTTGCAAATATGGTCAACAACTGCGCTAAAAACACCTCTTTGATAATTAAGCAGCTTAGATTAATTTGCTTTTGCATATATATATATATATATATATGTGTGTGTGTGTGTGTGTGTGTGTGTGTGTGTGTGTGTGTGTGTGTGTGTGTGTGTGTGTGTGTGTGCGTGTGTGTGAGAGACCAAAGTGTATGTACGCCATACAAAATGGGACAAGAACGCAAAATATCCAGACATTTAGGTGATGCAAGAAAGGGGCAACAAAACATCCAGACAGACGATACAAAGAAAACAAGGACCAGTCATTCGGAGTTTTCTATCCTCAATCGAGTCCCAGATTATCTTTGCAATTTCGGCTGGTTATACTCGAGATTGCTCCAATCTGGCCAGCCCCAAGGAAAAACTAAGCTAAGAGCATTAGATTCGTGGGAAGAAAGCAACGAATGTATACGAAATGCTCTTAGCTTAGTTTTTCCTTGGGGCTGGCCAGATTGGAGCAATCTAGAGTATAACCAGCCGAAATTGCAAAGATAATCTGGAACTCGACTGAGGAAAGAAAACTTTCAATGACCCGTCCTTGTTTTCTTTGTATCGTCTATCTGGATGTTTTGCTGTCCCTTACTTGTGTCACCTAACTGTCTGGATGTTTTGCGTTCTTGTCCCATTTTGTATATATATATATATATATATATATATATATATATATATATATATACATATATATATATATGTGTGTGTGTGTGTGTGTGTGTGTGTGTGTGTGATGGACTCTCTCGTCGAAGACGGTGTATGAACGTTCAGCTTTTGACGAACGACCTGCACAAATGATTTGTCTGTAGTGCTCAAATGTTCGTGCCGCACATTTGCTTACTCTCGCCATCAAATGGACGTTGTGTGAATAGCTGCACGGTGTATCGCGCGTCAGATATCGAAGAGCAACGTGAGATGAAGTTTTTTGCTCAAGAACACAACACATCATCCGGTCCAAGAATTGAAATTACGTGCACTAGATCATGAGTGCAGCACCCTAACCACTAGGCCATGCATCCTCATGTGTGTGTGTGTGTGTGTGTGTGTGTGTGTGTGTGTGTGTGTGTGTGCGTGCAGTTGTATAGTAGAGGGACGGCGAATGAAGCAGTCCGTGCGGGTGACACTTTAATGAGGATGGTACTTTGGGGTTCTACTGTATAGGCCAGTTTAGGCTCGGGAGCCCAGTGGGGGCATCAAACTCAAGTGCTGCGCCGTGCGGCACACACTGTGGCTACGCTACTATAAACATGTGTGACTGCATGTATGTGCATTCTTCTATAAATGTAGATGTATATTTACCTTTTAGTCAAGAGTAATGGTAGTACCCATCACCCGTTACTGGGCCTTTGAGACTAATGGGAGGGAAGGAATCCTCGAAACGGAAGCCATGTTCAAATGCTTGCAACAGAGTAGACATGGCAAATACATGTTGTTGGACAGACAAAAGATTTTAAAATAGATGCTGATTGATTTAATATGTACGTTGATGGAAATAGTCATTGTCAACAAAGGAAATGTTCAAATATCGTTGTGGCGTTGTGTGTGTGTGTGTGTGTGTGTGTGTGTGTGTGTGTGTGTGTGTGTGTGTGTGTGTGTGTGTGTGTGCGTGTGTGTAATGGTGTCTTTCCTCTTCTAAAATAATAGGGAGAGATTCGGCAGCAAAACCATTTTGTAGTTCGAGATACCACTACACGTTACGTCAGTTATTGAAATTCGATATCCGTGTATACACGTGCGTGCGCAAATACACAAATACACGTGCACTCATATGCACGCAGATATACACACACACACACATATGCACATACATATACAGAGAGAGAGAGGGGAAGAAAGAAAGGAAGAGGAGATGATAAGTATAAGACAGGTTTGCGAAATGGAACTTTTGTTTCTTACTTTATATATTTTTGTGGTGCTAATTCGAAATATCAAAATAGCTCTTTCCCATTACCTAAGATTTTCTCACAATTTAATGATCACATCTACCATAATTTGTAGGTAAATTCACATATGAAAAGACAAAATGAAATTTGAAAAATGAATTTGGTAGTTTACTCTCTCTTTACTCTTTACTCTTTTACTTGTTTCAGTCATTTGACTGCGGCCATGCTGGGGCACCGCCTTTAGTCGAGCAAATCGACCCCAGGACTTATTCTTTGGAAGCCTAGTACTTATTCTATCGGTCGCTTTTGCCGAACCGCTCTGTTACGGGGACGTAAACACACCACCATCGGTTGTCAAGTGATGTTGGGGGGTCAAACACACACACACACACACACACACACACACACACACACACACACACACACACATATATATATATATATATATATATATATATATATATACATATATACGACGGGCTTCTTTCAGTTTCCGTCTACCAAATCCACTCACAAGGCTTTGGTCGGCCCGAGGCTATAGTGGAAGATACTTGCCCAAGGTGACCACGCAGTGCGAATGGACCCGGAACCATGTAGTTGGTAAGCAAGCTACTTACCACACAGCCACTCCTGCGCCTATAATTTAGAAAAATAAAATGGCACAACTGCCACTGAAAGATGAGAAAAAAGATTTTTACAGGGGTTCCATTAATTTTTTAAAGTTCAGTACCTCAAAATACCTTCTTTTTTACTTGGAAACTACGCCAGCAACTCTTTTGTTTGTGAGCTTTTGATAGACATTCACGATGCAATATCCAGCAGTAGCGGCCATCTTATTGACATTCCATCTTCCCTGATATCTTCTTTCCATTTCCTTCGCGTCTTGATGAAAGCTTTTCCCTGCTCCTCACTCACACCCACCAGATTTCTCAGAAAGAAATGAAAATGGGCATGTTGGAAATTAATTTTAATGCCCATTTTACACCCTAAGGCTTCGAATTTTAATAGCATTCTTCTCAGAGATATTCTTTATACTGTCAAAAGAAACAAGAGAAAATGGTTTCGAGAAACCACACTTTATACATAAGCCCATAGTTTAGACCAGTGGTTCTCAACTATTTCTTATCAATGGACCCCCATAGTCATTCGATGTTTAAAAACTAATCTTATAGAGATTCCTTTCAAAATTCTTATGTCTATCATACATTCACTTGTGTAGGCTGAACTATGTAAAATTTCAAAGAAACCTAGCTGTTTCTAGCAATAAATACATCGAAAGCAAAATTTGTTCATGAAGCCATAAAATATTACAGTGGATCTCCAATTTGCTATTTTGCTTCTATGGACCCCCAAAATCTTATATGAACCACAAGGTGTCATATGGACTCCGGTTGAGAGCCACTGGTTTAGACAGTAGAGGAATTGATATCGAAGGTATTCCATCATTATGTGTATATTACTATACACATAAGAGGCTATTCAGAAGAGTTATAACTGCATTGAACAGCAATGAACAGCATCAACTGGCGGCTATGCAGACATCTCCAAGAATAGTCAAAACTACAAATTGATAGACAATGTCATAGAGCAGAATGAAATGTTTCACTACCCTACAGAATTTTTATATTTCCTTATAACATACAGCTCTTTCGACACAGAGACTTCAGACAAAAAGTGATCTCTAATAATGATGTTGGAGAATTTAGATTGAGGGCAGTTACGCAGCGGTACAAGATAAATACTTTAGAAGCTTATTCCTCTTAACCCAGAGGCTATTATCACAGGGTCCGACGCAGGAGGAAATGCAATTATATTCACAACATTACTCATACCAACGAAAGTTTTCTTTCGATTTAGAAGACTTCAGTAGGGCGGCAGAATACTGGAAGCCTTTTAACATTCGTATTTATGTCCCTACGCGTTACAGCAACAAATTTTATGTATCCTTGAGAAGCTAAAATTAGTGTACAGAATTCCTAAGGCTATGATGGGTACAGATCTAATATCATATAAGTTATATTATATATATATATATATTGTATAAGTTATATCATATAAGTTATATGTATTTTGTTATATATATATATATATATATATATATATATATATATATAGCAAAAAATTATCCTGCCACCTCTAAGGCTTTCTATTGATTTCAAATTTTGGCACATGACCAGCAATTTCGGAGAGCGGTGGATAAAAGACAAAGTTGACCCTGACGGCATTTGAACTCAGAATGTTAGAAACCATTCTAACATTGGTTTCAAATTTTGGAACAAAACCAGCAAGTTCGGGAGAAGGGAGAAGTCGCATCGACCCCAGTAATCAATTGGTACTTATTTTTATCTCCCCCGAAAGAATGAAAGACAAAGTCGATCTCGGCAGAATTTGAACTCAGAACATAAAGACGGACGAAATGCCGCTAAGCACTTTGCCCAGCGTGCTAACGATTCTGCCAACTCGCCGCCTTGAAGAAAGTATTCTAATATTAAAGTGTATAAGGCGACGAGCTGGCAGAATCGTTAGCACGACGGGCAAAATGCTTAGCGGCATTTCGTCCGTCTTTACGTTTTGAGTTCAAATGCCTCCGAGGTCGACTGTGCATTTCATCCTTTGGGGGTTCGATAAAATAAGTACTAATTGAAACCTGAGGTCGATGTAATCGACTTACCCCTCCCGCAAAATTGCTGGCCTTGTGTCAAAATTTGAAACTAATATTAAAGTGTATTTTATGGTGTGCTGTGCTTCATATATATATATGTGTGTGTGTGTGTGTGTGTGTGTGTGTGTGTGTGTGTGTGTGTGTGTGTGTGGTTTATAGTACTGCGTCTGTCTGATATACTGATATTAGTTAAATGAGAAGATATCAAAGAATGTTGAACAAGTTTTATACATGTGTTTTGTTGCGGGTTTAGGTTTCCATATTTAATCGTGTTTACAGTCGAGGTTACAGAGAGAGAGGTAGACATTTAGGTATATGGAGATGGAACCTTGAAAAATGTGATCCTCTTGTATATTTATGTCGTTAAATAAGTATAGAATTTTAATGAAATGTGTGGGTTATTCAAACAGCTGTAGGGAATGAATTCCTGAAATATTAATGATATTGCTTGTCGTCTGTTTTTCATAAATGTGCGTGCTTGTGTGCATGTACGCGTTCGCGCGTGTGTGCGTGCGTGTGCGTGTAGACACACAGAGATAGATAGATAGATAGATAGATAGATAGATAGATAGATAGATAGATAGATAGATAGATAGATAGACAGACAGGTGGGGAATTAAGTTTAATTAACTTAATTAATATCTGTTGACTGAACCTTGATGCTGGATATGTTGCTATTGATGAATTGTGTTGTGCAAGCTTTCGGATTTTAAAAAAAAATCATTTAGGCGCAGGAGTGGCTGTGTGGTAAGTAGGTTGCTTACCAACCACATGGTCCCGGGTTCAGTCCCAATGCGTGGCACCTTGGGCAAGTGTCTTCAACTATAGCCTCGGGCCGACCAAAGCCTTGTGAGTGGATTTGGTAGGCGGAAACTGAAAGAAGCCCGTCGTATATATGTATATATATGTGTGTGTGTGATTGTGTGTGATTGTGTGTGTGATTTGCTCGACTAAAGGCGGTGCTCCAGCATGGCCGCAGTCAAATGACTGAAACAGGTAAAAGAGTAAAAGAGAGAGAGTATTTCAGATGCGTTGTATTTGTTGATGTTCGATTACCAGATAACGAAATCCGGTTACGATCTAGGTGTCAGCTCACTCGACTGGTTCGGATGGATTTAATTTTTAATGAAGTGCGCTTCGGTTATCTCGAGATATACTGCGTCTTTCTTTACCGTGGAGATCTGTGTAGCAGCAGTGACCAAGCGAAAAATAAAGACAAAGAGAAAGAGAATGAAGAATGAATGCGTAGGAGAAAGTGCAAGAAAGAGGAAGAAAGACTAAGAAAAATAAAGCAAGAGACATCTAGTCTATGTCGATTTGCCATACTCGGTTGTGGAGCCAGCGCTTTCTAACAGCTCGGATGAGATTAGGTTTTGAAATTATGTGGACAGGCAAAGTTGTTATATAAATAATAATTTGATTATTTGTATAGTACATCAAATTGAACGCCACTTCTGAATTCAATTGTAAAGCTATAAGAAATAAAAGGAATAAGATATGAAAGAAGGGAAAATCCATTGCATGTTTAACAGTAGCACAAATTATATAACTGCCATTCTTCGTGTTTCGCTGCTTTGCAGTACACTAAAGGACGATAGTTTCAAGATTCAGATTACAGCATGATGTTTATTAAATAGATGAGCAGGCAATATTTTTCGGGGGTGGACTGTGGCAAAACCTAAATTTATCACTTGAAAATTTCTCAAATTGCTCGAGAAATCAAAAGGTCACAGAACAAGTTGCTTAAGCTAATTACGCTCTCTTTTACTTGTTTCAGTAATTTGACTGTGGCCATGCTGGAGCACCGCCTTTAGTCGAATCAAATCGACCCCAGGACTTATTCTTTGTAAGCCTAGTACTTATTCTATCGGTCTCTTTTTGACGAACCGTTAAGTTACGGGGACCTAAACATACCAGCATCGGTTGTCAAGCGATGTTGGGGTGAGGGGGACAAACAGATACACAACATATACACACATACATATATATATATATACATATATACAACGGGCTTCTTTCAGTTTCCGTCTACCAAATCCACTCACAAGGCTTTGGTCGGCCCGAGGCTATAGTAGAAGACACTTGCCCAAGGTCTGAACCCGGGACCATGTGGTTGGTAAGCAAGCTACTTACCACACAGCCACTCCTACGCCTATCGGCGTGTAACAATTTTTAAAATTTTTTGCTTATTCATTATTTATTATTTATTCATTTATTTATCTGCTTGCTTGTTTTTGGTCAGTACGTGTTATTTCCTATTTGTTTCTATCTAGAAATCAAAGGAAATGACTACTATTCCCTTCAAACTTTAGTTTTGTGACCTGGACATCAATGTTCCATTACATTTCAAACAGATTCAGTGCTGAGTTACTGAATTTCAGAAATATTGTTGTAGCAAATATTCTGCTCAATACCAGATTTACTGGTCAGTCGCTTGATCTTAACCACTTGAGCATATCTCTTAGTGGCTGACAATAAATGCATCTCTGACGATGAGCAAGAGGAGTAGAGGAACATCAGAGCCATGTGCTGAGCCGCATTCTTTGGAGTTTGAATAAATGTAACAAAAGCAAAGTTTGAAAAAAATAGCCATTTTTCATACTTTCTAGAGGTAAGCAAATAGGAAATAACAGTTGCTACGCAAGGAGAAAAACTGTGTTACACAGTGTTATTAATGCAATAAAACTAAACTTACAAAGCCAGTACAAGAAAAATATTGCAGAGTGTTTTTTATCGTGAAATGACAAAGACAAAAGAGTGAACCCTAAAAGAGGTCACGAATAGCCAGTGCACACACAAACACACACACACAAGCAGTCACACGGGTGGACACACACAACCACGCACACACACGTACACATACACACACAAACCTTTCTTATCCTTAACCCCACCTTCTGACCTACACACACCTATACACACACACATACAAGCATCCACAGACACACACAGACGCACACGCACATAAGTCTGAGTCTCAGACAGACGGAAGCAGTCTTCCAAATAAGTTGAGAGATCACGAGTTACTGAAAAGGTTGCAAACGGCGACGAAAGAACTTTGGCGAACCAAGCAACCGATTGATTGTATAATCAACACGTTAAACAAACAATAGATTAGTTAGTTGGATAACTACTAAGCCAATTGACTAATAATAAAGAAGTGGAACTGAACCAGTGTGTGTGTTATTATTATTGGCGTGATGACCTTCCTAAGACAACAAAACTTGTTTCAACACACGAATTCACTTCAAGAATCTTGCAAACTACGAGTAAAAAAACTACAAGAGCGAAAAAAAAATGTGTGTATGTATATATTGTATGTATGTATATGTGCATTTACATATATATATATATATATATATATATATATATACACTCACGCACACACACACACATATATATATATGTATACATATTTGTATGCATGTATGCATGCATATATGTATGTGTGTGTATGTAGATGTGTGTGTGCGCGAGCGTGTGTGTGAGGCTGCTGGAAGCTCTGTTGTGCCGTGGTCTGCCGGAGATCCAATTGAAAAATTTGTAAGGAACTATATTAAGAGCTCAGGTTTTCCTGTTAGAATCACGTAACGATGTCCCACCCTTAGACAATACCTATCCGAAATAACACATTATTCCCTCCTTTAAATACATGCTTCAAAGAAAGCTTAGGTGTGCTTCACTCCCAGTGGTCATACAGACCACTAGTGCCAGACACCAACCTAGAATTTGCAAATACCTCGCGATACATGCATACGTGCATACATATACACACGCGAACGCACACACACAATATGACGTCAGTCACGTTGGCCTTAGGGGACTGTTCATTTTTCTGTAACGAATATTTATTCCTTTAAACTTTTGTTATTGATATAAGCCTGGTAAAAGAAAAAAGATCATTCGTTATCTTCTTTGGAGAAATGAGAATTGACACCATTTTTCGGGAAGATCATGACACCATAACTGGAGTCAGCTCTTCCAGTTCACGGAGATATCGGGAGAAATTTCAATGGATCTTTGAATTGAATTAAAGCTTGTATCAGTTATATATAAAGGCTAAGAAGATCCCTCGATTGGCTACATGAAAAGAGTGAAGAGTGAATGGCATCTAAAATATTCCAACTATTAGAACATTAGTGCCAGACAGTTGTGACAACAAACCAAATACGTCAAGAAAAATTTGCATTTACCCTCACCGACCATCAAAAAAGCATATGAGTAGAGGCCAGTGAATTCTTCTCCTGAGAAGATAGTAAACAACACGAACCACGATGCGACAAAAATAATGACAATAATAACACGGAGACGAGCATACTGCTATTACATGGAGGAGCTTATGAACAAACAGAAATGAGTGAAGGATATAAATATCTCAAAGCAAAGCTAACAGAGAAGTGCAAACAAAACTTCATTATTTGTATTAATAAACAATTATATGAAAGAACAATTACAACACAAATCGATAACAAAAATCTGCCGATTTGATGTTATTTGTGATCGAGTGCGTTGCTTAGGAACATTCAGCACAGATCGAAAATCCCAAGTTTTGGATATTGAATGTCCTTTGTACTGTGTTTCGTGTATCATTCGCCAATAGATGGAAATAACAAAACTCAATTGTAGTGAGAACACACTTTAATGAATGATCTCTCTTCAGACAAATGTCGGTAAACTCAGAAAAAAATATTGGACAATTAGATATTATCATCAAATGCAAAGTAAATAGTAAATTCGCGAATCACCAGCTGCGACTTTATTATAGATTATCTTAGTACTTTGGGATTTGTCGTCAAGAGATACTAACGACTAAGTCAAATTCCGTTAAACACAAATTGCGCTATCGGCAGGGGACGTGTCTCTCGATATTCGAC
>NC_142933.1:74721933-74729433 GCF_046866305.1 Octopus bimaculoides
ACCGCCTTCTTTAATACATTAATATTAATTTCTAACTTAGGGCGACGAGCTAACTGAATCGTTAACACATCGGGAAAATTGCTTAACGACATTGCGACCGTCTTTATGCTCTGAGTTCAGATTCCGCTGAGGTCGACTTTGCCTTCCATCCTTTTAGGTGTCGATAAAATAATTACCAGTTCAGCACTAGGGTCGAGTCTTATCGACCTCTCCCGAAATTGCTAGCCTTGTGCCAAAACTTGAAAACAATGTTAACTTCAATTAAAGAAGGCAGCAAACCTTTTGTTCGTTTTATCCAGTTCTGCGATTCTACTAATCAAATAATACAAAGGCGTGGTGTTTTTTGAGTAAAACATTTCATTTCAGATGACTCCAGTCCACTCAACTGAAAATGAGTATAAGCAACAACTGGAAGTTAACCGTGCGATGTACAGGCGTCTCAAATATGGGAGAGTATTAGATTCTCAGTCGTTTATACGCAATGGAAACCAGAATAAGATCCGGTTCTTAATAAGTCTGTAGGCTCATGACAGACGTATGACCTAACATGATATTGCAAAATGAATGCGAAAGAAAATAACTCAAGTAGGTTGATGGCATGAATCTAGCTAATTCATGTTGGTAGTGATGTACTGAATGATACACATAAAGAAAAAATTTCTCAATGTATTTAAAATTCAACGCTTATTTGGAGAAATAAAAGAAAAGTATAGTAGCAACTATTAGCGAGTGTCAACGAGAAAGGGGGATAATTTCGAGAAATTTAAAATTGATTTCTGAGAATATTTAATCTTTATGATTAGTGGGAAAGTTTGACTTCTCTTAGCAGACAAGGTGACAGCTATAGATATGTTTTAGTTTATTAGGCGTCATCACGCAAATATAAACTTTTTAATCATGCCACGTTTATAAACATAGATGGTTTACAAGTAGAAAATGAGTTGCGAACAGTTTGAGCCAGTAATAATTTGCGTAAACTCAAACAGTGAGCTAATGGAAATAAATCAAATGGGCTAATAGCATCGATTAAAATCTAATGTGTTTGCCTCCTGTCCTAGCTTTATTTACGCGTTCGCCACCTCAACCTCATTTAGGCTTAGCAGCCCTTCCTGTTTGTTTTCACTGTCCTGTTTGTGTTACCTATTTTGACCCTCTGCAAAATCCCTAATTTTATTTAATTTGCTTTGCGGGAGCAACTGTTTTATCGAAAGTGTATATTGTTGTTAAATGCTCGAAATACGAGACTAAAAAAACAGTCAACAACTGACGAAGGGTCGTTCTTTATGTTGTTTGTTTTGTTTTCCATTTGTGTCTTTCGTTATTCGAAAGATTAGTTCATTATTGATAGGTTTATTCAATTTGCCCATTGATCCCAGAAAATAAATGCTACTTTCGTCAGAGTCACGCGAAGTCATTTACAAATCTAAACAATATTGTTAGCCTGGTGTACTAACAAAGAGCTTATGAAGTAATTTGTCAGAACTGATAATCCCTCGCTACGCGCGCGCGCACACAAGTATATATATATAAATCTGTGTATCATATGTAATGCAAATACACCGTGAAAAAGTAAATTAACTGCAGTGTTCGTCGGAGATAATATTTCTTACGGATGTACTATTTAAAAACACAAATATTTTAGTAGCAAACGAAACTCGTTTGATAGCAGTGCTGAGAATGTTAGATGCGCATTTCTGCTTCGTTGCACTTTGACAATAGCATGTACCTACTACTAACCGCGTGCTAAGACAAAATCCATTGCTATGATATAGGAAACCAGCAACTGAACAAACACTGGTGCTGTAATTAGCTGCTCGGCTGAATAAAAGAGTCCGTTGAATGCAACGGATTCAGTATTAGAGTAAAATAGCCATCTATGTATCATACTTATTGTAAGTACATCGCGTAAAGCAAATTAACTGCGATGTTCGTCTGCAGGCTTTTTTGTGATTTATGATATATTAAGTACTCTGCATTAAGTATGATACACAGATGGTTATTTTGATCAAATACTAAGTTGCTCGGTTATGGATCCTATCCATCTGTCATCTTTGGGATTGTAATTTTCTTACTATGGGACAAATCTAAATTCAATGAACTTTTGTATAACCTAGGATTCGGCTAAGCCTTTCCTGCTCTTTCTTGTATATATTCATTATATAATTTCTTATTTACTTTTTCTAACAACACGTTAACTACTGCCTCTTTAATCTTCTGAGCATAACCGTCATTCACGTTCAGTCTAGATACTTCACAGACAAGCACATCTTACGTGAAGAGAAATATCAAAAACATAGCCATATCCAGTGGCAAGAACATCTGGTCTACTCCGCTCAGCACCTCTACGAGAAATCTCGCATGGCAGAAACAGCGTTCGGGTTCAGTTGGGTGCTTCTTTTTAAAAGTGAAGATTTAAACTGAAAGTTCAAATAGACTTTAAATCCTCAGTTTAGTCTTTTCAGTAAAGATAATGATATAACATGAAATTTTAAAGTTGTATTGTTGCTTTTTTCTTCCTTGTAGAAAATTATGATAAAATCTGAACGATTATGATTATGAAAGCATAATTGATGATATTCGCCAATCTCAGGTTATCTGAAAATGGCTACTGGTTAATAGATAACATACCTTTGCACAAAGCAACGATAAAGTTAAGCTTTTAATGAAATTATCTTTTCTGATATTTTTTTAATTTGCAAGATTTCTAATAACACCATCCAAATAAATCTTCCTGACAATGCTTGACTCAATATTTAGTTTTACATCAACAGGTTGAACTTGAAACATGGTAGAGAATAAAGTTCTTTTATATGCTTGAGTTCGCTAAACTATCTTTCTTCTGATGCTACTATAGCTGGAATCGTCAACAATATTCCCCAATACAAATATTTGAAAATATCTCACAGTTGATAAATGAAGCCAGATAATGAATTTACAATTCTAAAAGTTTCAGTTCTGCTTTTCTAAGAGTTGCTTCATGTTATGAAAGTAAATGCTATGTTTCTACTCTAAAATCTTAACGCTGTAGGGACCTCGCTTGGCCTTGCCTGAGATTTGAAACCAAATCTACCCGCTTGTTACTTGTCAAAACAAGCTGGAAATCCTCTCCACACCAGGAGATTGATGGGGAAACATTTGACCCCCAAGGACCTGTGCTGGTCAAGGAAAGGTCAGTCCTTTGTTTAAGGCTTGACCTACATTACTGACCATAGTCTATGTAACAGAGAGCATTTCTTATCTCTTCCTCTTTTTTGTCAGCCAGACCAAGGAACAGCACACTCTTTTGCATCAGTCATGACCAAGAGCAACACTTCCCTTCGCCCTTCGCTTGACATACGAAGAGAAGCTTTCGGCCGCAAGAAAGACGATGCCGCCTTTATCCTTTCTTCCTTTCTAGTCATCACCGTGCATTCCTTACTCTTTCACTCTCTACTGAGCCAACCTTTTTGTCACTACCACTATAATCACTACTGTCTCTCTCACTACAATTACTACTGTCTCTCTATCTATCGGGCAAACGAATATATGTAAATAATATTTCTTCCTTCTTGGTGTTGATTCTTAGATATTTACTGGTTGCTCCGACGTATTCACTGGTTACTTCAAACGTTACATCAGCACACTACATTTGGTAGTGGGTTAGATCATATCGACCTGGTATAGCATGTCACTTCAGCCGCTACAACACCACTTACTTGATTTAATTCTAGATGCTTTTCCAAGATGGCATACTTCCAATGTAACAGCTTTGGCTTGAATAACCTTATTGTAAATATCTTTTGCATTCAACACTTTATACCAAACATCCATGCTAAAACATCGTGCATTACTAACCAATTCCGGTAAGGTGAAATGCAATGGTCTGTCTGACCACCTTTCCTTTTAAATCTTTTAAGTCTGTCTGGTCACCTTTCCTTTGACATGCTGCGTAAGAAGCTTAGTGATTTGTAAGTAATTCCCAACATTTAGAGCTGAAACTAAACACGTTATATATCGTTACAAGCTCCGGTATACATGAACTTGTGTCATTTTCACACAAATTGAAAGTATGACAACCACACGGGATAAAATTTGCCACTGAAAACAGCTCGCTTCGGCGTCATTGTGCTTCTCCTCAAATTGGTATCTTTATTATATGCATGCACCCTGCCGTAACTCAGAAGAATAACTTGCTCTTCAAAGGTATCCATAACCAGCTGAGCACTCTCTTCGCTGTATTTATTGCTTTTATCAACGAAGTTAAGAAACCTCTCTTGTATTGCTTACCTACAGTCCTTTAAATTGACATACATCAACAGAAATAGTTTCTAGACGTGAAAGAATTCCGGAGTCTCATATACACAGTAACTGCGAAGTATTTGAAGACCTCCTATCGAACAAAATTTGTTACTTTACATTCTTAGAAAAACTCCTTCTACAATTCGGAAAACAGGGAGTTAACTTAAATGCATTCATGCTTTTTCCTGAAATTCTTCTTCTTGTAGTACATGCTCTTGGCGATAAGGATCCCATCTTGACATGAATTGTATCAGACCTAAGAAGTTCGCCTTATTTTGGATCTCCAATTCAATGTGTTGATCCACTGAACATTAAATCACAACCCCCCACAAAAAAGAATGTCAGTCATGCACTTCCAAACGTTGCTGTTTTCATTGCTTCAGTTCGGACTACTCCTTCTAATAAAGTCAATTTTTTTCCCAGAAG
Organism: Octopus bimaculoides; assembly: GCF_046866305.1. NCBI lineage: Eukaryota > Metazoa > Mollusca > Cephalopoda > Octopoda > Octopodidae > Octopus > Octopus bimaculoides. Next base: position 74,726,638 of record NC_142933.1, read on the forward strand.
ACATTTTTGAAACGTTCTCTAAACTTGGATCTTTTTTTTTGTTGAAACTTTCCATAGATTTTTTTCTAGTGTATAGTTTCTTAACTCCGCAAGATCTTCAAGCAGTTTCCTAAGGTTGGATTTGTGACATCAAGGGCGGCAGTTACAAACCGAAATTCACGACAACGGGGCAAGCAAAATAAAGATAAAAGTTTATTAATTTCAGTTTGGAGCATAATATTGTGAGGATGTGTGTGTGTTTATTTTTGGCGGCATGTATTGCCATCAATCATTACAGAATAAATTTTCATACAATAGTCTCGAAGAATGTTACTCCTAAGCCAATATGAAATTGCTGATAGCTAGCAATTTGAAATTGCTGATAGCTAGCAAATGCCTTTAAACTGAATAAAAATCAAACTGTGACAAGTACATTGTGCAGGTGTAATATTTGGAACCATATTTATCAATTTCGAAAACACTGAATTATGTTACCCTCTAACATTATTTGTGCAATTTGTCCCAAGTCCAGTGCAATTATTTATATCAATGTTTTATATTCGATGCTTTAAAATGTTCAATTGCATTATAAAGACTATAGCCAGTTGCTGATACAACAGGAAAAGTATAAAATCCTTCGAAGGTTATTTGCAGTCTCAGATATTTATAGCTAAAATACCTCACTCACAAGCACATTAGTTTTATGACGCTTATATCCTTTGATTCCTCATTCAATATCGAAACCTCTCTCTTTTCTAAGTCGTCAAGTAACTCGTCAAGCAAAACCAGAGAAATTACATTCTTAATTAGACTCATACATTTTGTATGACGTGTTTTAACTTTTTTATGTACACTTTTTAGTAGATAAATTTGGCCATCAGCCAATCGAATATTTCAGTAGCATCTTGTTTGTATACTATATAAAATTCTAAATTTTTCACTTCTGTATTTTTGATACTGTCCTTCATAAATCTGTTTGAAATTTGATTTGCGTTTGCATAACTATTTGCAGTTGTTCTGTATTTTAAAGATTTGTCCTTATGAGAGTGGACCTACATATGTTTGTAAATATAGTTACAACACTCATATACTACATTACTATTCTTCCCCTTCTGTCACTTGAACAAATTTTCCCACTCTTTGTTATCCTTAGTATTCTACCTGCCCATTGTCAGGAGCCGTTAATGAAATTAGGTAAACTTTTATAACAGGAGGAAGCTGACATTACTATAGCTAGGGGGGAAAATAATTTACTTTAAAGTGCAGAATTCGCCTTACACCAATATCAAAACTTTCTCGGACTAGCTCTGTAGCGCGCCAACAGATGGCAGCACACGGTTGCGTGCGCAGTGAGAGCAAGTAGTGAGCCAGTGCGCCGAGTGACATCTCAGTGTTTATTTCGTGAACCAATGAGCCAGTGTGCCGAGTGACAGTGTGCTGCATGAGCCAGTGTGCCGCGTGAGAGCGTGCTGCATGAGCCAGTGTGCCGAGTGATATCTCCGTGTTTACTTCGCAAGTTGTGAAATTTGTTTTTGTGAACACGTCTATGCTGTAGTCTGCGTTTTTTGTATGGACAGGAAGCTGGAACAAAGAGCCAACGTGAAATTTTGCGTTAAATTTGGGAAGTCTGCTTCAGAGACATTGAGCATGCTTCGACAAGCTTACGGCAACGAGGCAATGGGTCGTACGCAATGTTTCGAGTGGCACGGGCACTTAAAAAGCGAAAGAACGTTCCTGGAAGACGTTGAGCGATCCGGAAGACTTGCCACGAATGTAACCCCCGGAAATGTGGAGAAAATAAGTAGGGCATTTTAGAAAAAGGCTTCAATCTAAGAATTACAAAAAAAAATCTCTTTTCACGTTTTTCTTTCAACTCACTTTAGATCTCAAAATTTGTGCCAAATTTTTAAAAAAAGAAAAGAAAAAGAAAACAAAGAAAAATATATTTTTTTAAATATACATTTCCTGATGGTGTGAAGCGGATTTTTTCTTCAATTTAGAATGAAAATAAATTCTATTTATATAAATAGCAAAAGAAAAAAGATATTTGGAAAATAAGAAAGAATTATTGAAAAAAAAAAGCTTACAGTGAGTCATTATCAACATTTCTGCCAGCATCAGATCCTGCATGAGATTTTCTAAAAAAAAATCCTCTCGCATTTCAAGATGAGGAACAAATGCTTCTTTGGTTTTAATACATTTAATCAAGACAATATTTTCCTTCATAATTGTTAAGATACTCCTATCACTTTGCCTAAGAGTTGGCTCTGGTGTAAAATCCTTCAGGTTTCGAAGAAAAGAAATATTCAGTTTTAATTACATGTCCGTAGCACTGCAGCTGTGATCTCTCTCAGTGCGAAGTAACGGCTCGATCTGGAGAGACTCCCTGATCTCAGAACTGCGAATCCAATCAAGTAACGTTACTCCAGAGATCTTTTGAAGGAACCCCCATTTCGGCCAATTATATTCGTGATCGTTCTCCTTCGGTCATTAGTTTTAGAATGTGAACTACTAAATTGAAAATTTAATGCATCAAACGTTAAAAGATTGATTTTAAACATTCAAAAATGCTGTTAATTTCAATTAATCTTCTATAACTTGATGTCGAAACTTTCGTCGCACTGTCTGCGGTTTGGTCAGTGTCGCAGTTCCATTGCAACTGGTCTGAAACTAGGTTGTGGGCGAGACTCCTGTACAAACTCCAGCTTTTAAATAATATAATTTTTAATTTTTTCGTTCTATCTTCTCTGTATAAGTTAGTAACTGTTAACTTCACTTAATTATTCATTATTCGGTGTCAATTTTTTTTCTTTTTTT
>NC_142933.1:74734433-74749433 GCF_046866305.1 Octopus bimaculoides
ATGGATAGATAGGCAGGGAATCGTCAATTAGTAATAAAATTAATAATTAACAATTTTGCCGGGTAGCTCAGTATGAAAAAACCTTTATCGGTAAAACCATTTATAATCATAAATATACAGGGATTAGCAGAAGCCTGCTTCTCCAACATACTGAGAATTCAGAAATAGCAGTCAAAGAACTACTGATTCCAAACTACAAATTTTTTCTCTAATGGATGGCGATATCTATGGCACACACAGAACAAAAAACAAATTTGTAGTTTGGAATCAGTAGTTCTTTGACTGCTATTTCTGAATTCTCAGTATGTTGGAGAAGCAGGCTTCTGCTAATTCCTGTATATTTATGATTATATATATATATATATATATATATATATATATATAGTTCAAAAACACAATAACAAAAAAACAAAAAAACAACAAAGTGAGGACGTGATATGGATAGTATTATTGGACGCTCAGGAAAGGAAAGAGAGAGTGTATGACGTTTCGGGCGTAGCCCTTCGTCGGAAAGATGGAAATTTCGGAGAATGGAAGAACGGAGAAAGAGGAAAATGGTACCGATGCCCACGAGGTTACATGATGAAAAGACCGGAAGAGGAGGTGGTGGGGGAAAAGTTCTTTCTAAGATGGGAGAGTGAAAAAGGGAGATGAATATCGGTGCGCGTGCGTAAGTCTGCGAGTGTGTGTGTGATAACAGAACGTGTGTGTGCGTATGTAGGTGTGTGTGTGTGTGTGTGTGTATGACGTAGTGGAAGAAATTAGTAGCAGGACTGGTTAGTGGACGCTGTAGACAGTGTAGGTAGAAGGTCAACAGGTGGTTGTTTGGGTGTGTGTGTGTTCGTGTTTGTGTGGGGTTGCCGGTGTTAGGTACGTGTGCGTGTGTGTGTGTATTTTGTATGTGCGCGTGTGTGTATGTGTATGTTTTCTGTGCGTGCGTGTGTGTTTGTGTGTATGTGTATGTTGTGTGTATGTGCGTTGCTGTGTACGTGTGTGTGCGTGCGTTTGCTATTGTATATGCGTGTGTTGTTTATGCCCATGTGTGTATGATTGTATGCGTGTCTGTGTGAGTGTGTAGTGTTGGTGAGAAGTGTGTGTGTATGTGGGGGTGTGCGTGTGTGTGTATATGTGTGGATGTGCGTGTGTGTGTGGGATTGTGAGTGTTAGGTACGGGTGTGTGTGTGTGTGTATGTATGTCTGTATGTGTTTCCGTGTGCGCGTGTGTGTATATTTTTTGTGCGTGCGTGTATGTGTATATTGTGTATGTTTTCGTGCGTGCGTATGTGTTATGTATATGAGTGAGTATTGTGTATGTGAGAGGTGTGTGTGCATGTGTGTATATGTGTATGTGTGCCTGTGTGTATATGTGTATGTGTGTCGTGTATGTGTGTATGTGTGTGTGTGTGTGGTTTTATGTATGTGAGGGGTGTGTATGTGTATGTTTATGTGTGTGCGTGCGTATGTGTGCCAGGTATGTGTGTTATTTTGTGTGTGCACTCCTGTGTGTATGTGTGTGCATGTGTATGCGGCTGTGTATGTAGGCGTGCGCGTATATATGGGTGTGTGTGTGTATATATGTGCGTTCGGCTATGTGTGTGTGAGGGCGCGTATGTATGTTTGTCATGTATGTGGGCGGTATATGTATGTGGGCGGTATATATGTAAGGTGTGTGGGTATTTGTGCGTGTAGGTAGTGGTGAGATAAAAAGTAGAAAAAAGTAAGTCTAATAACAAGAGAATAATGGATATAATGTAAGGGGGACGAGGGGGGGGGGTTAAAAAAAAAAAAAAAAAAAAAAAAATTATGTAAAGTGTTGCAGGGACGTAAAGGGGAGAGTCATAAGGAAGAGAAGGCTGTGTTGAGTCCGAAGGGGAAAGAAGAATTGAGGTTGAAAATGTAGCGTTGCTCCAAGTGGAGTCGCGAGGGAGTGGACCCATGGTGCAGGGCGAGGCCAAAAACGGAGATGTTAGAGGGAGAGTGGTTGGGCAGTTGGAAGTGACGGCCGACAGGGGAGTCCGAACCTAGCCGAACGTCCCTTAGGTGTTCGGTGAAACGGTCGGCCAGCCGGCGGCCCGTCTGCCCCACGTAGAGTTGGTTGCATAGGGTACATTTGATGCAGTAAATAAGGTTGGAGGAGGTGCAGGTGAAACTGTGTGGAATGTGAAGTGTTTGTAGGTTCGATCCGGTGACAGAGGTAGTGTTGGTGATGAAGGGGCAGGTGTGACAGCGGGATCTGGAGCACGGGAAGGAGCCGGGTGGGGGTGGGGAGGAAGAGGAGAAGGTACTGCGGACCAGTAGATCGCGTAGGTTGCGGGCGCGTTTGAAAGCGGATAGGGGTGGGTTGGGGAAAATGGGGTGGGTAGTGGGATCGAGCTGGAGGCGACGGAAGGCCCGTAGGATCCTCCGACGAAGGGGTAGGGTGGCGGGGTGGAAACGGAGTGGGAAGGGGGTACGGTTAGGGGATTGGTGTGGGGGAGGAGAGAGGGCGGTGGTGCGGTCGATTCGACGAGCGCGGGCGAGGGCGGATTGGACAAGGTGGGAGGGGTATCCTCGATGCATGAACAGACGAGCAAGATACTGGGACTGGGTCTCGAAATCCTGGTCCAGGCTGCACAAACGTCGGAGGCGGAGGAACTGGGAGTAGGGGATGGCTCGTTTGGTGTGGAATGGATGGGAGGAGGAGAAGTTGAGGTAGAGGTGGGAGTCAGTGGGTTTGAAGAAGGCGGAGGTAGTGAGAGAGTTAGAGGGGGGGTTGATGGAAAGAGAGATGACGAGGAAGTTGACAGAGGTGTCAGAGATGGTGGAAGTAAAGTCAAGAGCGGGGTGGAAGTTGGAGAGGAAGGAGATGAAAAGGCAGAGCTGTTCGCGGGAGAGGGAGGTGGCTCCTATACAGTCATCTATGTAGCGACCGTATAGTTCCGGGGTCGGACCGGAGAATTGGGAGAATACTTGGGCCTCAATGTAACCAACAAAGAGGTTGGCGTAATTGGGCCCCATTCTCGTCCCCATCGCGACCCCAGATTTCTGTTGGTAGGTATCTCCGGCGAACGTGAAGCAGTTGAGGGTGAGGACGAGTTCTGCCAGACGAAGCAGGGTAGGGGTGCTAGGTGTGGGGTCAGGGCGGCGGTCAAGGAAGTATTGGAGGGCTGAGAGACCATCGTTGTGTGGAATCACCGTGTATAGGGATTTGATGTCCAGGGTGAAGATGAGGTGTGAGGGGCCGGGAGGGAAGGAAAAGGAATTGAAGAGGCGAAGGGCGTGGTTGGTGTCGTGTATGTGGGATGGGAGGGCAGCAACTAACGGGGATAGGATATGGTCGAGGTATTTTGAAATGAGTTCGGTGGGGCAATTGCAAGCAGAGACAATGGGGCGGCCAGGGTTGTTAGGTTTGTGGATCTTGGGAAGGAAGTAGATGGAGGAGGTGCGAGGTGTGCGGACGATGAGGTTGGTGGCGGTAGCGGGGAGAGCAGAGGAGGAGATGAGGTCATGGATTGTGGAGGACACAAGCCGTTGGTAGGAGGGGGTGGGGTCGGAGGGGAGGAGGCGGTAGAAGAGGGGATTGTGAAGCTGGCTGAGCGCTTCCCTCCTGTAAAGGTCCGTGCGCCACACCACCACTGCTCCACCTTTGTCCGCCGGCTTGATGACGATGTCGTCACGGCGGCGGAGATTGCGGAGGGCGACCGATTCGGCCCGGGTGAGATTGGCCCGGAGGGGTCTTTTTTTAAAGTCGAAACGCTCGACCAACGCCTTACAGTCATCCACGAACAAGTCTAGGCTACTGAATTGGCCTGGAGGCGGCGTCCAGTTGGATGGGCGGCGTCCCAGGTCCGAGAAGTAGTCCCGATTGTCGGGACGCTGTGTTGACGTATGGAAGAACGCGCACAGTTTGATGCGGCGCAGGAACTGGCTGACATCAGTGCGAGTCCCGAATTCGTCACAATGGGGCGTGAGAGGCGTGAAGCGGAGGCCCCTACCAAGGAGCGAGCGCTCAGCGGCGGACAGGGGGAGATTGGGTGGTATAGTCACAACCGTGTGAGGAAGCGGGGTGGTAGGGTGAGTAGGGTCGGGAGGAGGAGGTGTAGAAGCGGGGGGCGGAGGAGGAGGGGGAGAAGAGGTGGGATGGGGTTGGGTGGGGTTGGGGTTGTGGGAGGTGTGGGGAGGTGATGGCGTGGGGGTTAGGATGTCCGGGTGGGAGGAGTGTGAGTGTGTGGAATGGGCGGTGGAGGGGGCATGGAATCGGGAGGGGGAGCTGAAGGGGAGGGTGTCAGGGGTGCGGAAGGGTGGGGGTTGAGGAGGTTGTGGAGTTTTTTATTTTTTGTGTGTGTGAGGAAATTGTGGAGTTGGTGATTGAGATTGAGGAGGAAGCGGAGGATAGGTTGGGTGAAGGGTTGAGGGCAGAGGGAGGAGAGGAGGAGGTAAGCTTGGGAGAGTTGGTGGTCAATGGAGTGGAGGAGGGAACGGGTGGAACGGATGGTGGCACGGATGATGAGGCGGGAGGTGCGGGCAAGGGTGGGTTCGATGAAGGGGGAGGAATAGGGGGGAGCGTGGAATTTCAAGAGGAAGCCACGGGGTATGACGTGATGGCGGAGACAGCGGCTGAGAAAGTTGAGATGGCTAGTGTGGCGGGTCTTTTTGAAGAGCAAGTAAGAGAGGTTTTTTGTGGGTTGCAAGCATTGTGGGGGAAAAAAAGAAATATATATATATATATATACTAGCAGCTAAGCCCGGTTTCACTCGGTCGGTTTGGATGATGTGGCTGTAATACCTGCTCTGTGTAAGCATTCGACTTGTTTAGGCACGCTTATGCTAAAAGAAGCTTTTTTCTGTCAAAACGCTAAAAGTAACTGACCAACAAAAAAAACAAAAAACCGAGATTCAACCAAATCAAAGAATAAACCCCAATACTAAGCGAACAAAGATGAACCATCCCACTTCCACTGCGCGCCACATGCATACACACACACACACACAAACACACACGTACGCGCACATGCACACACACACACACACATATTCACACATCCCCCTTTTACATACACACACATATATATTCATACAGAGTTGAAATGCTGTTTGATTTATCTTTTCAGCGTGCAATATTCATCATCCCATTACCAAGTATGACATCACCCCTTCCTTCCTTATTCATCTATCACCCTTGGTAACCATCGGAGCGATGAAAAAATGCAAAGCCCAGCAACACCACCGGATCATTCTACACATCTGTGTAATTTTTCGCGCAATTCCACCCAGCCGTTTGACCGTGAATCCCAAGACAAGAAAGAATCGCCCGTGTCAAATTTATATGTATAAATATATATGTGCATGTGTGTGTATATATATATATATATATGTATATATATATATATATATATATATATATATATATATATATATATATATATATATATTCTATTATTTGTTTCAGTCATTTCACTGCAGCCATGCTGGAGCACCGCTTTTAGTCGAGCAAATCGAACCCAGGATTTATTTATTGTAAGCCTAGTACTTATTCTATCGGTCTTTTTTACCGAACCGCTAAGTTACGGAGACGTAAACACACCAGCATCGGTTGTCAAGCGATAATGGGGGGAACAAACACAGACACACAAACATACACGCACGCACACATACACACACACATACACATATATATAAAGGAGGGGGAGAGATAATGATATGCATATAGATCTACGCGTGTAAGGCTTTCTCTTCGTGTTTCTCCCCCGCTGCTTGATAACCGGTGTTGCTTCATTTACATCCCTGTACCATAGCCGTTCGGCAAAAGATACCGACGGAATAAGTGGCAAACTTTAAAAAGATTGGTCCTGGGGTCGACTTGTTTGACTAAACCCTTCAAGGCGGTGCCTCAGCATGATCCAAGTCGAAAGACAGGAAGAAACAAAAGGTTGACTTGAGGGCGGCGAACTGGCAGAATCGTTAGCACGCCGGGCGAAATGCTTAGCGGTATTTCGTCTGCCGTTACGTTCTGAGTTCAAATCCCGCCGAGGTCGGCTTTGCCCTTCATCCTTTCGGGGGTCGATAAATTAAGTACCAGTTACGCACTGTGGTCGATGTAATCGATTTAATCCCTTTGTCCTTGTTTGTCCCCTCTATGTTTAACCCCTTTTGGGCAATAAAGAAATAAGAAATAAAAGGTTAAAAACAGTTTATAACACATACACATATATGTACCTATGTATGTGTGTGCTACATCAGATAATGTTTGTATTATGTAAAATATATTTTAATATACTTTATGTATATATATATATATATATATATATATGCATATATATATATACACATGTACACACACATACATACATAGAGCCGTGTTTGTGTGGTAAGAAGCTTGTTTCCCATCCACATCGTTCCGGGCACAGTCCCACTGTGTGGCACGCACCTTCGACAAGTTTTTCTACTATAGCCTCGGACCGACAAAAGCCTTGTAAGCACAACCTGAAAGAACCCATCATATATATATATATATATATATATATATATACATAGACATATATAAAGGGTGCATAAGGTATTTGAAGACATACCTTTTGGGGGTCATTGCTGCATTTTTGCTAATTCTGTATAATCTTTGTTTCAGAAAATAATAATAGCAGGCCCTCAGCTTACTCAAGAAATGAAGAGGCATGCTGTTATTGTGGTTATAAACGCTGAGCACAGCGAATTAGAAATATCTCGATTTTTTAAAAGTTCCCAGATCTTTCGTCAACAAAGTTTGTAAGGAGCTAGAGACTGAAGATGGAAACGTATCACCAGTATCAAAGCATAAAAAGCATTCTAAACGCTCTGAAATCATCAGAACATCTGAATTTATCCAACAAGTTCAATAGACCATTGATTACAATCTCAGAAAGTCCATGAGGTCAATTGTAAAAGATCTCCATGTGTCAGAAAACATCAGATATAAGTCTAATATGATGAGGAAAGGTCAATTCGTCAGAAAAAGCAAAAGAACATCACTACAACAGATCTAAAAGTCTCTTAAACAGAAAAATGCAGCAGATGAAGATTTGATTTGGTTTTTCTCAAATGAGAAAAACTTCGACCAAGATAAAAAAAAAGTTGACAGAAGAAATGACAGATGGTTATGTGCAGACCCTTCTGAAGTTCCAAGTGTTATGCATACAAAATTTCCTACAATTGTCATGGTTTGAGGGGTTGTCAGTAATGAAGGACATGTGATGTCTCCTTACTTCTTCCCACAAAGCCTTAGAGTTAAATCTGTCGCCTACATTGAGGTCCTGGAAATAATTTAGCCCTGGATAAACAGTGTATGCAATGGAAGGCGATGTGTGCTTCAGTAAGACTCTGCACTATCACACAGATCTAGTAACACAGGAACGGATGGCTGAAAATGTTCATGATCACATAACCCCTAACATTTGGCCTCCTAATTCCTCAGATCTCAATCAATTGGACTATTACATGTGGAGCGTTGGTGAGAGAGAGGCCAATAAACACGCCCATGATACCAAAGATTCTTTGAAAGCTGCCATAGTCAAGTAATGTCCAAAATGAACCAGGACCACTTGATTCGAGCATGTAGATGATTTAGATCTCGTATAGAAGCAGTTGTTGTAGCTGAAGTTGGCTTTATTGAATGACATTATAGAAAAGAAGGTTTATTTTTATCCTCATAGCATTTTTTGATAAATAAAGTTATTATCTGTTATTATATATCTGGGTTTTTTTTAATAAACATAAATCTGTCCTCAAACATCTTATGCACCGTAACTTAGTGGTTCGACAAAAGAGACCGATAGAGTAAGTACCAGGCTTAAGAAAAATAAGTATTGGGTCGATCTGTTTGACTAAATATTTTAAAGCGGTGCCCCAACATGGATATAGTTTAATGATTGAAATAAATGAAAGATTTATGCATCCCTCTCTGTATCAGTGAATCTACGTTAAACCGTACCCGCTTCAGTCAGATATCGGATAAACCATACAAAATCTGACTGAAGACAATGACTGTGTGTGCTTACATTGGCTACCATCGTTGACTTGTATAATCATAGTTTTTGTATGTTCTAAGTGAGAGTTGCACACGGATGTTAAATTTGTTTTTCCCTTCTCATGAAACATCATACCAGTTATTCTAAGGCAGTACTGCACACCCCATATCTAACTGGGGCATGATATCTTCCACAAGAATGTCAGGATAATGAGAAAGTGGCAGAAATAAGGGTTGAAGGTGAGCGATGTTTCACCAGTAATCATCCAATTTGTTATTCGCCTTTCTCTTCTGCCTGAGAAATATATTTATTTCCTGAAACATTCCCCGCTAACTAAGCCATCTCTTAATTTGCCTACGATTCGAATCCGCTTATTTCCTCCAGTCACCTGTTTTTCTCTATAATCAGCTTGTTGTATATATAAGACTTAATCGCTCTTCTTCGCTTTCACATTCCCCTCTAACTATCACTATGCTTACCTTGTATGTATTTATTAATATATCAGTTATTTTTTATATCAATGTATTAAATTTGTCAAAAATTTGTTGATTGAAATTGATTTTCTTTATAATAATTCTGTTCTTGCTGTATCATGATGTAATCTGGCCGTAATTTGTTCTTAAATTTAATTATACACACATAAATTTTAAGTCACACCGAAGTAGCCTAAGGTTTATAAATTTATGTTTGAGTAATACTTATGTCAAATGAACGGGTTCAGCACGGTAGCAAAGTACACACTGTGATGATAATCATCATACACAATACAACACAGCATGTTGTAAGAGTGTATTTTCTGTATGTCCTAGGTTTGCCCTGCACTTGTCTTTGACATTTGAGTGATTAGGAATTCTTCAGCCTTGTGTTTAACGCCATGGCTTCAAGGCAAAGCAATAATCCAAGGAAAACACTTGTGGGGTTAACTGGGAAACAGAAAATAGAACTTATAAATAACTTAGAGGCTAGTACTTTGGTGTTGAGTAAATATGAAATGCAAGCTGTTAAAAAGCTTATAGCTTGGAATGCACGTAACTCAGAGGAGAAAGTCACAACATGTTCTTTGAAATATGATGTTGATGCAAATTCTAAATAATCATCTGTTGCTACAAGGAAGCGTAAGAGAGTTGAAAGAGGCGTAAATCTTGAAGAGGTAGCAACGAAGTGGTGGTTTATTCGTCAGCGATTATATAGTAAGAACGACTGTGATGTAGAAATTCAAAGTGTTGCTGCAATGATAACTAGGCATAAGGGTATTATTCAAAACTAGTAATGGGTGGTTATAGCAATTTAGAAATTGAAATGGTGAAATAGGCAGCGCACCAACCGAGAAAATTCAACTATTCCTGAAAAGGTCAAAGGACTCATTTAAGTATAAAGTGCTCCAAATTTCCCAAGTGTATAATGAGATTGAAACTGGATTGTGTAGGCGGTCATTGTCCCTGGAATAGCCAAGTTTTAATGGATGAAGTTTCCAGACAGAGTCGTCCATTATCGGGTGTGTTGTACGAATACAGACGATATGCACCTCTTAAAGTTAGTGATGTTGTGGAGGCCTTCCCCCACGAGTTTTGAAAGACATAATACACCTGCAATTATTACAGCAGGTGAAGTCATTATGTTAGGTCTAAGAAATTGTGGCTAACACGCATATCTTTAATGGCTTTTCCTCGCGTTTCATTCGTGCGATACATAAATAAATAGCAAGAAGATGTCTCCAAACTTCGTACTGAAGAGCTGAAGCCGCTACTAATTTTAGACAACGCACTTTCTCAGATAGGTGATCACCAGTAACGATGTTAAAATAAAGTACACGTCCTTGGCTATTAATGTTACCTCCACCATTCGGCCAGCGGATCAAAGTAACCTACAACAGACTACATCAACGAAGATATTGTGGAAAAAATTCTAATAGAAGAATATGATATCAAATAAGACACACGAGGACAAACTACTCTCCTTAGTATAAAAAATTACAAGCTTAAAGGTGTAATATTCAATGCAGTAGCTTCATTGAAAGTTCTGAAGACTGTCACTTTAGGCTGGGAAAAACTTGTGTACGATGTTTGAGTAATACTTATGTCATTTGTCAAGTCAATTGTCCCTACTTTATTGCAGTCGTTAAACTTGATAATATTGATGACCCACCAGTTAGTTGTCCACTCTGTCCTTTCTAAAGGATTTGAAACAACGGATTTTCATCACATACTTCAGAAAGCACGCGAAACAAGTGTCACAGAAAACGATATCACAAACTGGTCAGAAGACAGGTAAATCAATTGTCAACAAGAGAAATAGACAATGAAGTTACAACAGAAATGGTGAGGCTGCCCAATAAATCAAAACACCCTGTTATATAAATCTAGTGGTATGGCTAGAGTGTATGCCACCCAGAGAAAATATTCAGTTTGTCCTTCACCACCACTCCTGGCGTATAAACCTACACAGGCTTATGCAAGCAAACCCAAAAGTGTCGTGCCTTTAAAGCGTTGAACCAGAGCGGATTGCTCCCTATTCCCAATCTCCTCCCAGTAATGTTACTGCATGAATCCCTTGATAACGTCATTTCATACTTAACAACAAAAACTAATGTTGAAAATATAATCAACATCTTAGAAATTTAAAGAAACTCATTATTCGGAAGCAGTCTCAATAAGGTATCAACTGAAACTCGACTCATTTGTCAAGTCAATTTGTCCCTACTTTATTGCAATCGTTAAACTTGATAATATTGATGACCCACCAGTTAGTTGTCCACTCTGTCCTTTCTCAGTCTACTCTCAGACTTATTTCTGTGGGAAGCAGGAACTAATGAAGCCTCATAGCTCCACTAGGTAAAGGAAATTCACAATTTACAGTAGTTGAAATTTTTACTAGTAACGTTAAATAATTTTAAAGAACATCTATTTATATTTCATATCGATATATAATGTCTACAGTATTTTGTTGATGTGAGTAATGTTAAACGTACAGTGTGTATATTTCTGTTGTCGTACACATATTCGTTATTAGCCCTTACTATTAGTTAACTTAAAAATCATTCAAGTGAAATGGAGACTTTCCGCGATTAGTACCGTTTAACGAAGGCACATTCCGTGCATGTATTTATGTAAGTGTTTGTATAATATGTAATGTATGTAAATATATATGTGTGTGTATGCATGCATATGTATATGTGTATATATATATATATATATATATATATATATATGTATATATATATATATATATATATATATATATGTATGTATAGCATGCATATGTGTGAGTGTATATATATACACATATATATATATACATATGTATATATGTATGTATAAGCACACACACACGCACACACATATACACACACAGACATACACACACACAAACGCAAAGAGAGAAGGACAGGGGGAGATGGTTTGACAATGGAGATCTCCAATCTGTCCATCGAATCAAGGAAACAATATTTCCAGCTTTTTTTTCATTCTCGATAATGGCTATCGGCTGCAATTCTCTCTCTCCCTCTCTTTCTGGCTCTCTCTCTCTCTCTCTCTCTCTCTCTCTCTCGCTCTCTCTCTCTCTCTCTCTCTCTCTCTCTCTCTTTCTCTCTATCTCTCTCACTCAATAACTCTCTCATTTACGAACACACACGCACACACACAAGTGAATGTATGTAAGTATGTATGTATATATACATACATACATAAATATATAAGTATGTATATATGTATATGCATGTATACACACACATACACACACACGTATTCACCGAGGCCAACCCATGTATACACATAATGCACTTACATATATTTTACATCATACACACTTTATGAGTTATCATTTGATGCAGGATCAGAACCATTTCGGCACCTTCCGTCAGTATCACTCCCTGCATAAGCACCAAAACAACACCAATGCTACCAGGGAATATCCGGGTTCTTCTGGCCAAGCTGTAGCTCGCTTCTTTTTCCCTTCATTCTCCATGTCACCACCACAATTTTTCTGACTGCAGCTGTAACTACTCTATTCATGCAGCAACTATTATGTTTTACTACTACTTGGTGAGCATTTTGTTCCTTCATATGTGTATACCGTATCCACATCCATGATAAAACATACGTGCATTCACACATGCACACATGAAAATACATATATGCATATATATATATATATATATATATATATACACACACACACATATATATACATATATATATATATATATATATATATATATATATATATACTCGCATGCACAAACATATATATATGTATATATATATATATATATATGAATAAACTGTTAGATAGATAGATAGATATAGATAGATAGATAGATAGATAGATAGATAGACAGATAGATAGATGGACAGACACATTGACAGACAGGTGTAGAATAAATATATATATTTGGTAGACGGATTCGGTAGACAGAAACTGAAAGAAGCCCGTCGTATATATATATATATATATATATATATACATATATACGACGGGCATATATATATACGTATATACGACGGGCTTCTTTCAGTTTCCGTCTACCAAATCCACTCACAAGGCTTTGGTCGGCCCCAGGCTATAGTAGAAGACACTTGCCCGAGGTGCCACGCTGTGGGACTGAACCCGGAGCCATGTCGTTGAGTATTATTATTATTATTATCATTATTTAAAAGAGTTTCATTAGGATTGTTATCGGAACATAGCTCTTAGACCTCAGGGAGTGGAATCCACGTATGTGCGTGTGTGTGTGTGTGTGTGATTGCGCGCGTGTGCATGCATGTATGTGTGTATATATATTTATTTATTTATTTATACACACACACACACACACGCACACACACATACACACATCAATATAAATACACACGTGCGGACGCGGGTCTATTCATGCTTATATCTGTCTGTTCATTTTACTATCAATTTCTCTCTCAAGATGTATGACAGATGCATGTGCTCAGTACTTTAGACACGGACACATTGGGCAGTTGTCCAGGGGACCCACGAATCTAGGAACCCAATGCTAATTTATGCATGCTGTAGCATGCATGTAGATTGCGTTTGTAAGAACTGCAGTGCTTTTATTTGCCCCAGGGACTATTATGCCGTTAACGAAATCCTACTATATCTGCATTCACACTCATTAGCATTAATAAACACACATACACAAACACTCACACACATACATGCATGTACACACATACATAGACACATACACATTTATATTCCCGCAGGCCCACGCACATACACTCATTTGGTTATTTTTTTCCCATTTGTAAATGATTATGATATCATTAATAAAATTAATGACAATAATAATTGTTATTATTATTATTTTATTATTCGCCAAGCATTTTAAGCGCGTCGCTCAAAATGCTCGGCGGCATTTCGTCCGTCTTTACGTTCTGAGTTCAAATGCCACCGTGGTTGACTTTGTCTTTCATCCTTTCGGGGTCGATGAAATAAGTACTAGTCGAGTACTGGGATCAATATAATTGACTAGT
This sequence comes from Octopus bimaculoides, assembly GCF_046866305.1. Lineage (NCBI taxonomy): Eukaryota > Metazoa > Mollusca > Cephalopoda > Octopoda > Octopodidae > Octopus > Octopus bimaculoides. The sequence goes on from NC_142933.1 coordinate 74,747,896, forward strand.
CACTTCCTTTATTATTATTATTGTTATTATTATTATTATTATTTTGACAGCGAGCTTGTAGAATCGTTGCGGCAACGGACAAAATACTTCACGGTATTTCTCCCGGCTTTACGTTCTGAGTTCAAATTCCGCTTTGCTTTTCATTCTTTCGAGGCCGATAAAATAAGTAGCAATCAAGTACTAGGTTCGATATAATCGATTACACTCCTCACCCAAAATTTCAGGATTTGTAACTAAAGCAGAAAGAATTATTGCTGTTGCGGGAAAGAGCAGCGCACGCTACCAAAGTGACCCTGGGGTACAAATATACGAAGCCCAATAAACCTATCATGACAATTCGTCTGACAAAGGTTCACCAGGTCGAGTAACCCATCTTACTCAAAATGTCCCTGGATAAGAGCTTGCTCCCGACTACTCATGTTCGTGATCAGAGACTCAAATATCGTCAGCCTCAATGGGACGTGCTCAACTGGTAATGGTCAAGCAACTGACAAGCAAATCTGTGATGTTGAGCAGAATATTTGCTGTGGCCCATCTTTTAACACCAAGACAAAACACGTACATATTAGCACTTCCAATCATTACGGAAGGCGGTGAGCTGGCAGAAACGTTAGCACGCCGGGCGAAATGCTTAGCGGAATTTCGTCTGCCACTGCGTTCTGAGTTCAAATTCCGCCGAGCTCGACTTAGCCTTTCATCCTTTCGGGGTCGATTAAATAAGTACCAGTTACGCACTGGGGTCATTATAATCGACTTAATCCGTTTGTCTGTCCTTGTTTGTCCCCTCTGTGTGTAGCCCCTTGTGGGCAGTAAAGAAATAGCTATTTCGCCTGCCGCTCCGTTCTGAGTTCAAATTCCGCCGAGGTCGACTTAGCCTTTCATCCTTTCGGGGTCGATTAAATAAGTACCAGTTACGCACTGGGGTCATTATAATCGACTTAATCCGTTTGTCTGTCCTTGTTTGTCCCATCTATGTTTAGCCCCTTGTGGGCAATAAAGAAATAGGTATTTCGCCTGTCATTACGTTCTGAGTTCAAATTCCGCCGAGATCGACTTTGCCTTTCATCATCTCGGGGTCGATCAAATAAGTACCAGATACGTACTGGAGATAATGTAATCGACATAATCCCTTCCCTCAAATTCGAGGCCTAGTGGTTCCAGTAGTTAAAGGATTATTATTATTATTATTATTATTATTATTATTATTACTGAAGGCGGCGAACTGGCAGTCGTTAGCACGCGGGGCGAAATGCTTAGCGGAATCTCGTCTGGCGCTACGTTCTGGGTTCAAATTCCGCCGAGATCGACTTTGCTTTCATCCTTTCAGGGTCGATAAATTAAGTACCAGTTGAATAATGAGGCTGGTGTGATCGACTGCCCCCTCCTCCAGGCCTTGTGCTTATAGTAGAAAGGATTATTATTATTATTATTATTATTATTATTATTATTGAAGGCGGCGAGCTGGCAGAATTGTTAGTAAAATGCTTAACGGCATTTCGTCCATGTTCACCTTCTGAGTTCAAATTGTACAGAGGTCG
>NC_142933.1:74754433-74824963 GCF_046866305.1 Octopus bimaculoides
TGCTGATTATCTACGACATCAGTATCTGAAAAGATGCTGATATTCAATATATCGTAGCCGCGAGATTTCACTGTCACGCAGTGACCGGACGCTTCCCACTGACGATTTCCAATAGAATAAAATCGCGAGGTATGGGAGTTCCGGCGATCTATGTATGTGCTTTTATGCACCAATCATCTATATGACAAGATCTCTCAAGATTAATAACGCAATATTCAATGTTCTAACAGCACATTCACGTTAAATTGGATACAAAGATTGTGTGTGTGCGTGTGTGTGTGTGTGTGTGTGCGTGCGTGCGTGCGTGCGTGCGTGCGTGCGTGCGTGCGTGCGTGCGTGCGTGCGTGCGTGCGTGCGTGCGTGCGTGCGTGCGTGTTATGGTGGACTCTCTCGTCGCACACGACAAATGAGATTTCTGCAATCTCTTGCTGAACAATCTGCACAGCTTAATTATTTATAAAGAGCAAAAGACAACCCAAATCTATGAAAAGACTCCTAGCACAAGCCCAAGTACGCTCAACAACAACACTGAAGCCGTCAGTAAAAAAAATGCAGAAGACCTAACTGTGGTATATGCGTCAACCTAATTGAGGGATCGGAGTTCTCTTTCAGATAGGGTCAATGTTTTACAGTGAAAAACAACTTTACATGTACTTCGGAGAACCGAATATATGTATTAACTTGCTCTAGGTGTCGAGAGCCAAACCAAAAACAGTCTACGTCAAAGGGTGGCTCTACATAGATTCCAGATCAAAATTCGGGAATACAGAAAAACAGCATTCAGTGAACACATCGTTCATTTGTGCTACTTACAAACAACCCAGCTTCAGAATTTTTCCCCTCTATCAATTCAGGAACTATGCAACCTGTAGTTAGCGCATTTGTTAAGCGTCATATTTTATCACAAAATATAAACCCTTTTTGAATGCGTCACCACAAATGACACTATTACAAGGGCCTTAGAATAATACCCACTCAAATATTAAAAACGATATATTCAGAACAGTCACTACCCATGAATTTATTCAGAACAATTCCAATCGCTACTATTACAACCACAAATGACTTTTAGGTCGCTTGACCATTTAAGGGGATTCCACCAACATCCTTCTACTGTCATACCACTCCCGCATTTTTTATTATTCTTTCTCTTGTTTTCCTACTCCCTCTTCTTCTTCTTCTTCTTCTTCTTCTTCTTCTTCTTCTTCTTCTTCTTCTTCTTCTTCTTCTTCTTCTTCTTCTTCTTCTTCTTCTTCTTCATCGTCGTCGTCGTTGTCGTCGTCGCTTCCTTTCTCAGCTACTACTGCTGCTTAAACAATCAAAACCAAGAACTCATATCAAATATTAGGACTACTGCTACCTGCTACCATGATCTCACATGAGTAAAAAAGAGAGGCGGAGACAGACAGAAAAAAGGAAAATGTCCCTTGCATTTGAAAACTATGGAAATATATATTTTTTTTATTTCGTTTAATTTTCCACAATTTAAAATGTTTTTCATGCTTTATTCTAAGTTGAAAAAGTTGCAAAGACTGAAACCGGTACTAAAATGTTCTTCATGATAAAATTATTTTAGCATTTTCTACCTCGTCTTATTTTGCTTATACATATCAACTCGTGTGTTCCTTTTCAACCTTCTACATATATATATATATATATATATATATATATATATATATATATATATATATATATATATATATATATATATATATATATATATATATTGGCACAGGACGTTACCAAGAGTAAACAACATGAAATACGAAAATAAATGAGTTCAATACGCAAACATTTGTTTCTCTCGTTGTTCTCCCAGTCAGTGTCCTGCATATCACAGGCCTTTAATGAGGACTTAACAATTTGCTGCCGATTCAAAGGTTCTCCAGTCTATTATTCGTGACCTCCTTTATGCAGATGACTGTGACTTAGTCACTCATACAGTGGATGACAGGACAAGTAACACAAAAAAACGACCCTTCATCAGGTGTCGGTTGTCTATCTACTCCTCATTTCGAGCATTGAACGACAATATGAGTCTTCCGATACAGTTGCTCCCATAAGTACCAAAATAAAATTTGGAATTTATGGAGGGTCAAAGTAGGGAACAAAAACAGGACTGTGGAAACTTACAAGGAAACCGAAAGAAAACAAACATAGAGAGTCGTTAAACCATTATTTAATTGAACGCCACGCATTCATTTCCAAGTAAGTTTATATATATATATCATATGCACACACTTAACACTTAATATGTACCTTAACGCATGCACATTATGCCACTATACGTCTTGTCTTATGATAGCTACCATATTTCTCTTCATATACTTTTCCCAAGACTATCAATACGGAAACCATCGTTTTGAATAATATTTCGTAAAACGCATTTTATGTAATACATCAAATTATGTTAGTGTCGTTATTTTTCTACAACTCAAACAAATGCGAAAAGTTTCTCTTCTCACCTGTGGGCTTAACTGAGATGTGTTGATATTTCTATGTACATACAAGAGATTGTAAACAACCACACAATGACGTCACGACAAATGCATCACACTAATGTCAACACGAAATAATTGGCTATGTCATGCAATAAAGCATTAGCATGACATAAACCAAGTTGTTTTTGCTACCTGATAAACACAACGCTGGAAAATACATAGCACTATAAAAGTTATCCAGAAACATTTTTTTAATTTTATTTTTAATGTCAATTTATTGGAGATAGCATATGATGGTTTTGTTTGTTTTTTAGCCCTTTATTTGTTTTAGTCATTGGACTTTGACCAGGCTGAGTTCTTCTTTCTATGTCTGTTAGTTATTCTATCGGTGTCATTTGCCGAACTGTTAGTTGCCGAGGTCATAAACAAACCAACACTGATTATCAAGAGTTGGTGTGGAAAACATATTCGTATGTATGTATGTATGTATGTATGTATGCATGTATGTATGTATGTATGTATGTATGTATGTTGCTCTCTGCAACCTGAAACATATTTCCTCATCCAGGGAGCAAGAACGGCTGAGTGTGCTGCCCAGGTAGACAAACTTGTCTACTACCTTCAGAATTGTTCCTTCAACCAAGATAGCTGGTTTCACATATGGATTTCCTGGTGCAGGTTGGAACATTACAACAGTCTTGTCCAGGCTAATGCCAAGTCCAAATGCCTTGCAAGAAGCAGAAACGCAATTCATGAGTATTTGCATGTCATCCACTGTATGAGTGACTAAGTCACAGTCATCTGCATAAAGGAGGTCACGAATAATAGACTGGAGAACCTTTGAATCGGCAGCAAATTGTCAAGTCCTCATTAAAGGCCTGTGATATGCAGGACACTGACTGGGAGAACAATGCCTGTCATCGCCACAGATGGAGGAAGCAGGTTAAGGAGGGGATCGACACTTTTGAGAGAGCACGTATCCAGCATGAAGAACTTAAGCGAGCTGTGCGAAAGCGCACGGCTCATATAGTGAATAAGGAAAGCTTAATCTGCAATGTTTGCAGTCAGGAACAGGGCTCATTAGTCACCAACGGAGCCGCAAATGCAAAATATAAGTTAGTCCTAGAGCGCACTGTGTTCCTGAAGGTCGGCAATGGTCTTCCTCGGTCACTAGTGGACGGCCATCATCATCATGTATGGATGGATGGATGGATGGATGGATGGATGGATGGATGGATGGATGGATAGACAGATAGATAGATAGATAAATAGATAGCTAGATAGATAAATAGATAGATAGATAGATAAATAGGTAGATAGATATGTGTGTGTGTGTGTGTGTGTGTGTGTGTGTGTGTGTGTGTGTGTGTGTGTGTGTGTGTGTGTTCAATATTTTTTTACAAGGTACATGTTCAATATAAACGTCCGGTAATATATAAACAATGATAAACAGTAACCTTTTTCATGCTGTTCTCAACTGTTCATGACCGGACTGCAATTCATGAGCATGTACGAAGACAGGTAACCTCTCATTTGAATTTCTACTTGGCAAACATTTCATGTTCGAATGTCTCTACAACTTCATTTGTTATTTGTGTGAATTTTTATCGCATTTTTCTTACACATTTATTATTATTAATAGTGAGTATTTTCTTGCTACTTCTTTAATACTAATAATATTTTGTTTTAAGCCTGTTCCAGTTACTGATAACGTTTTGTGTCGAAACATTTTCGGTGATAGGATTCGCTCATATTATTATAGCTTGTCTTTTCTTCTGATAATATTCTTCCTTTATTTTTTCTGGTAATATTTTTCATTGATTTTTCAGTGTTTATTTATTTATTTTTTTTAATATTAAATGCACGTTTTGCTAACAACTGCTTTGCAATAGTTAGTCTTATAGCTGTGTAGTGGATCTTGCTGGCATGAAGTGGATTCGATCCACCATAGCCAAATTTCAAGTAACAATTTAACAGAACTTTTCTCACGGTGGAACAATAGCTTTTCAGTGACAGCAGTTTTACATTTTCCAGATGCCTTAGCTAGGCCGAAATAATGTCTTCACCACTTGACCCTTCTAACCTCTTCTATTTCACCAAAAGCTAGAAATTAAGATAATAAGACCACCAACTAAATCTATTGTTCTCATTGATATGTCTATCCTTCTGGATAGTTATAAAAGCAAGAACCCCAAGCAGTCACTTGGTGACAAATCAGTCAGTTGCTAACAACTCAGTTGGTGAGAACGGAGTCTGGTTGACAGGCTAAACAAAACGCAAAAAGAAAAGGGCAAAGACAACAACTATGGTATCTCGCCAACGAAGCAGTCGTTTCATCCCACACTCTCACTTTCACTAACTCACTTTCTCTTCTCTGCACATTACCATATCTCTCTCTATGGTTTACTACTACAATAAGAACACATAGGCCGAAATTAACTTTTTTTTTACTTCGCATGCTTTTGGATTTTTATCACCTGCCCGTCGAGACAGGGTATTATATACAATGTACGGTAAATAAATATTTTCCTTAAAACTTCATGCATTGTTCATCTTTCACATCTTACAAACAGATTACATCCATCCTGCTGTATCAACTATTATTTATTATATTATTGTCACAAAATTAATCCCCTATTGTTACAGCTGTCTTCTTTAAATTTTATATTTTCAACTGTTGCATGCTTTACCGGCGTTCTACTAAGAATTAATATTTTACTGCTTTAACAACGATAAATATACTACTTCTAGTATTTTTCTTTTCAACATAAGTAATACTAAAGTTATATTGCTATTAAATATCTATATAACGGCTTGCTTCGCTTCACTTTCATTTTATATGTAACAATATATGTTTATATGTATTTGTTATATGTATATATATGTATAAACAATATACTTATTTTCGACAGAACTCCTCTAATCAGTAATATATATGTGCGATCGCGTGCAGGGCGAATTCGTCACTCTCCGCACATCTCGGAAATGTTCGGATGACGGCACAACTATGCTTGCAGTGTTCATCCCGAACCGGCAATATCCCACCACATCCGACAGCACAACCAGGTCAGGGCTTTCTGAAAATTATTCATGGGCCCCGGCCCGAAAATCTTCCGGAAAAAGACTATAAGTTGACTTTTATCGACACCCAGAGTTTCCTTGAATATGTCGTCGCTCTAACTCACCACTAAGTCTCTGTAGAATGCTATCGTGGAACATCCACTGACTGCAGTGCCCGACTGGCAGAGGGCCCTCGATATTCCGAAGAATACGATGATTCTAATTTTGACACAAGGCCGACAATTTTTAAAGAAGAAGCAAATCAATTAGTCAGTTCCAGTATTTGACTGGTACCTTATTTTACCGATTCCGAAAGGATGAAAGACAAAGTTGACTTCCACGGGATTTGAACTCAAGACGTAAAGATCCGGAAGAAATGCTACTGAACATTTTTATCCGATGAGCTAAGTATTCTACCGACTCACTGTCGAGAAAAAAGAAGCACGGAAATGTTACATTATAGATGTTGCTATCCCAAGCGAACGCAGTATAGGGATCTTGTTCAAAACGGGGGCACCAGTTTTCATTTATGTTTTATGTAGTGTTTTTGGTACCGAAAGACTTTCGAACTTCGTATACTTATCTATTTTGTGTTATAGAACAGAAAAATATTTTTGTATTCGGATTTATTTCATGTAAAAAATTGTCTTATTTCAATAATTTCAACCAATCACTGACAAGTATTCAGCTGTTGACACTTATTCCTTTGGCAGTTTAAGCGGTGTAAAGCGTATTTAATCTCCATTACTTCAGCACTTAATGTATATCAGCTGAATAGACGTCAGTCATTGGTTGAAATTACAGAAATACGACAACTTTAACATGAAATAACTTGCGATGTACGTTTTTTTGTTAAGAAGACTAAGAGAAAAAGATGTTTTATATGACACATTGTACCAGTGTCCCAAGTTTCAAAGTGTTTCGTTAAGAAAATACTGGTGCCCCCGTTTTGAACAAGATCCCAGCATAGCAAGCAAGAAGCACGAGAAAATTGATTGATATTCCGAAGAATACGATGGACTAAAGTTGTGCCAATGTTAGTTTAGATTAAGGCGACGAACTGACAGAATCGTTACTGCACCAGATAAAATGCTTAGTGGCATTTCTTTCGACTTTACATTCTGAGTTCAACCACCACCAGGGTCGATTTTGACTTTCATCCTTCCGGAGTCAATAAAATAAGTGCCAGTTGAACAATTGACTTATCCCTCCCCGAAATTGATGGCCTTCTGCCAAAATTTGAAACCAATATTGATTTAGAATCATGGTTCTATTCCTAACAAGTCTGTTTGCAACACCAATCATCAAGTTGAATATAACTCCTGCAACTACTATATTGTAAAGCCTTTCAAAAGTCGGTAATACTTGGAACTTCCAACATTCTGCCGAAGGTACTAATTACTTATGTCCATATACCTTGATACAGAGTACACGAAACTTACCCAGTCAACACCTGAAGTATGCTGCTGCTGATACTGCTGCTGCTGCCGCCGAAGATGATGATGGTGACAATGATGACATCAATAACAATAATAATAACAAAGCTAATAATATTGGGAAACAGATGGGATAATGTAGTTTTAGATACATTCAGTCTGAAAATAAGCACCAGACAAACAAGACTGGAATACCATTGACCATAGGTTTGGTCAACCAAGTTTGAAATTGGGATAAGCAAGAATAACTACAAGAACACCACCACCACCACCACCACCACCACCACTATAAACAACACCATCAATAACAACCATAAAAACAACGGCGGCAATAATAAGGAAAAAGTGTAAAAGAATTTTTTTGGTTGTTTATGAAACAATAACTTCAGTCAAATGCCAAATTTTGTATATTTCAGGTGTACCTTCAATAAAATATTTACAGAGAGAAGGAGGATTCAATATTCTGTTCGCTGTCGTTAATTATTATTAGCCGTAATAATTAATATCACGGGGATTTTGCCACACCCATGTGACCTGTTCATTGATCGTAACGGAGATACAGTTGAGATCAATGAATAGCTCATGTGGTATGACAAAAACTTATGATACTAATAATAATCTGAATATTTAAGAAGTGAAAGATAAATTTTTAAAATCGTGTTTATTAATTTGGAAAATTGACCTGTAAACAAACATGACTATACCAAAATGCAATAAAATGTATTTAGTTAGGGCTTATTTTTGATTTTTTGTTTTTGTTTTTGTTTTTTAATGATTCATCAAAATTTTAAGACGAGAAATAATTACTATTAATTAAATAATCAAATAACATAAAAAATAACTTCATAACAAAAAAAAAAATGCAAATATTTAATTACAGAATGAAATAAATATTTAAATTTTAGATTATTTTAAACAAACAATAAAGAATTTGAATATTCTGCACATTGAATGAGATTCACAATGTTGAAGTATTAGAGTGACTAAGGTTATTCACAGTATATCTTTTATGTTTTACGCGGTGCATTCCAGAAGTTTTGAAACCTTTCTAGGAGACGCAGTCATAACTGTCCTACATTATTGTAATTTTATCCATCTAATAAGCTGATCTGCCAACTTTTGTTATTACAGATTGAAGAAGACGGCTGTAACAGCACCCTACTAAATATTGCTTGTCACAGCTGACTAGTTTGCAGATTGCAGTTGGGACGTGAACACAATTCAGAATCTGGCTATGCAATAAAGTTTTCTGTTAAACTGGACAAAAACACAGCAGAGCCATATGAAATGTTCCAGACTGTTTATAGATTAACTTGTATGAGCTGAGCATCTATTTTTTGCTGGCACAAAAGGTTAGGCAAAGCAAGTCCGCCGGGAATCTCATGGCGATCCTCTTTTTCGGCTTGTTGTTGGCACTCCGTCGCTTACGACGTCGAGGGTTCAAGTTGATCCGATCAACGGAACAGCCTGCTCGTGAAATTAACGTGCAAGTGGCTGAGCACTCCACAGACACGTGTGCCCTTAACGTAGTTCTCGGGGATATTCAGCGTGACACAGTGTGACAAGGCTGACCCTTTGAATTACAGGCACAACAGAAACAGGAAGTAAGAGTGAGAGAAAGTTGTGGTGGAAGAGTACAGCAGGGTTCGCCACCATTCCCTGCCGGAGCCTCGTGGAGCTTTAGGTATTTTCGCTCAATAAACACTCACAACGCCCGGTCTGGGAATCGAAACCGCGATCCTATGACCGCGAGTCCGCTGCCCTAAAGACTGGGCCATTGCGCCTCCAAAAGTAGAGACGGACGAAATGCCGCTAAACATTGTGTCCGGCGTACTGACGATTCAGACAGCTCACCGCGTTTCTTTTTCGGCAGTAAGGGTATAATCCACATACACTGGGTCAGACGATCAATAAAAAGTACTTTGTGGAGGCGTTGAAGAGGTTCAGGAAGAGATTTCCTCGCAAAAGGTCAGAGCTCTCGCACTCGAGTCGCTGGTACCTGTACCAAAACAATGCACCAGTTTACAGTTTCATCCTAGCAACCAACTACTCGACAGAGATACGCATCAAAACTGCTCCTCGTCCTCCCTACAACTCAGGCCTTGCTTCTTGTAACTTTTAGTTGTTCCCCAAAGGAGATCCTGTGTGGCAGTCATATTGAAGACATTGAGATGAAGGAGCAACAAGGGTCCTGGGTACAAATCATTAGACTACAGCCATACTGGGGCGTCCCTTGAATAGTCTTAGTCGAACAAATCGCCCCCAGTACTTATTTTGTTTAGATCTCGTACTTATTTTATCAATTTCTTTTGCCGAACCGCCAATACCGATTGTCAAGCAGTAGGCATAACAAGCACAAACACACACACACGCACGCACACACATACACACACACATACACGCACTCACACACACACACACACTCTCACACACACACACACACGCATGAAGGGCCTCCACAGAGTTTCCACCTACCATATTCACTCACTGGTTGGCCTGGGTCTTATAATAGAAGGCACATGTCCACGATATTGCGCAGTACGACTGAACCCGAAATAACTTGGTTTCAAAGCAGCCTAACTACACAGCCAACACAGAACTCTTACTCTTTACTCTTTTACTTGTTTCAGTCATTTGACTGCGGCCATGCTGGAGCACCGCCTTTAGTCGAGCAAATCGACCCCAGGACTTATTCTTTGGAAGCCTAGTACTTATTCTATCGGTCTCTTTTGCCGAACCGGTAAGTTACGGGGACGTAAACACACCAGCATCGGTTGTCAAGCGATGGTGGGGGGACAAACACAGACACACAAACACACACACACACATACACACACACACACACACACACACACACACACACACACACACACACACACACACACACACACACACATATATATATATATATATATATATATATATATATACATATATATATATATATATATACATATATATATACGACGGGCTTCTTTCAGTTTCCGTCTACCAAATCCACTCACAAGGCTTTGGTCGGCCCGGAGCTGTAGTAGAAGACACTTGCCCAAGGTGCCACGCAGTGGGACTGAACCCGGAACCAGAAGGACATAAATATTTCAAATTAACAAATTAACTGTGCATCATGTAATATGATATATGTTAAATTACTTTTAATTAGTTTTAGGTGTTATATTGTCTTTTGTGAAAAAGAAAATATCATGGCTTCCTTTTTTGATATGGAGCGCTAACAGTCCACATGTGCTACGTTGTGCATCATTGGTTTTAAGCACTAGAACCACGGGTGATTATGCTGACGGTTTGTATCTTACTTTCAATGTCGATATACAGTTGGTCCTTGGTGGACAACGTCTAGTGGTAAGCTATTGTTTTTGTTGTTTAGCATCAGGTTCTCCGATCGAGTTGACTTATGACAATGGGCGTACCAACCAGCATTTTACACAAACACAGAAACTACGTTGTTCAATGTATTCGTCCATATTTAAGAGTATGTGTAGTGAAACTACCTATCGTCACTAGATACAAAACTACCTATCGCCATTCTTCTCATTTAAATATAAACAAACGCGAACGTAGGGGAAAACACCAGCCTTGTCATCACGTGACTGATTATTATTTGAAGCGGCAAATTCTTCGAACCTTTCCCGCCAGAACGCAAACTGACCAATCACGGCCCCTAATAAGGTCACGTGATAGAGTAAAATTCTGAAGCCATTTGGAGCCCCCTTAACGCTATAAATAGATCAATTCATACCCCACAAATTTGTCTCGGTCCAGTTTCTCTTAGAGACTGTTCCGTGTACCACACAACAGCAGCAGCAGCCAGCGACCACTTCAACAGCTTCGTCCAGCCAACGATGACCTCCGCCGTCGCCACATCAGCAACAAGAGTCTACGACTACTATCCAGCATCATCGTCATGACCAACACGATTACTACCAAGCAGCCTCTACACCACCAGCGTCAACACGACTTACTATGTACACCAAACCACCGCGGCACCTCTCTCTCTTCGATTCTGTTAGGCGACTCAGCTTCACCACGATAAATAAACAGACAAGAGTTCTCAGCCAGCGACGAACATCTGTATAACATGAATCACGGCCCGGCATCGATGCCACGACATCACAACTAGTGATCAGCTCTGCCACACTCAGCCACCCTCACTTTCACATACAGAACTTTTCCTATAGTGTACTAAAGAATTGGTATAATTGCTCACGTGTTACTGACTCTCTTTCTATCTGCTGTAAACACTCATACACACATGTATCACTCACATACACACTTCTCTTTGTATGACGGCCTGTCTTTGATTATGTTCTTATATGTCGCATTCACACTCTCACACAGACATACATCTTTAACGCCATAATAAATATCTCTGTTATTCATCTAATACGGTTGTGGTCTTTCATTACTGGTCATCTATGTTATCGTCGCATAACATATCATGTATATCATATTTGATATATTATTTTGTGTTCGACCGTGCGACGCGTTTAAATAAAAGGAGTCCTCTGTTTCTTCCATTCGTCACCATTTCTCCTTTTTGAGTTCGCACGGTCGTACCTTACAATTGGTGACCCGGTCGTTCCCTTACATATGGTACAATTTGAGAGAACTTGGTTGCAATTTCTAGTAGATCGAGCAACCGCGTAGAAGCTTTTTGTTCATAGGCTGAACGTAGCTCAGTGTGTTTTTTTGTTGACACTCCGTCGCTTACGACGTCGAGGGTTCCAGTTGATCCGGTCAACGGAACAGCCTGCTCGTGAAATTAACGTGCAAGTGGCTGAGCACTCCACAGACACGTGTACCCTTAACGTAGTTCTCGGGGATATTCAGCGTGACACAGTGTGACAAGGCTGACCCTTTGAATTACAGGTACAACAGAAACAGGAAGTAAGAATGAGAGAAAGTTGTGGTGAAAGAATACAGCAGGGTTCGCCACCATCCTCTGCCGGAGCCTCTTGGAGCTTTAAGTGTTTTCGCTCAATAAACACTCACAACGCCCGGTCTGGGAATCGAAACCGTGATCCTATGACCGCGTGTCCGCTGCCCTAACCACTGGGCCATTGCGCCTCCACTGTAGCTCAATGTAGTAAAGTGATAAAGATTACATCTCATCTGCACTTAACGTGACGGGAAACTGGAATTGAATACCATGAAAAACATTAGCTACTATTGTTAATCTACTTTACTTGTATCCGCTTTTGGTCAACACCAGAATCTATGGTTGGAGAGACTTGGTAAAAACTGGAAAGACAAAAAAAATCCAGATCTGTACGTCTCGCTTAGTCATGCCTTGCGTTTTGTTGGGAAAACACCACATCTGCTACTACCACAACAACTCACAACGACGAAGGCAGCCTTTCTGTATGTCAGTCTGTAAGACAAGCACTAATTATATTTCGGGGGGAAAACCCCGTCGTTTGCATCCAGTAACATGCACTGAAGTAAGGACAGAGAATTGCTGGCCGAGATTTTTTAGTTTGAAACTGTAACTTCTCTTTTGAGATGAAGGTACTTATACATGATCGCCAGATGTTACTAGAAATAGCAGTCAAATCTGTCTCAAGCCATCGTTAAAGAGGAGAGAACATAACGGAGAGTGTACGATTCATATTCTTAGATATACAAAGAAGACGGGGTTTTGTCACAGCTGGAGCGTCTTTGACCAAAGGCCTGATCGGAACTGGTCAAAACAGGACTAAATAACATCAACAACAGCCAACAGTGACAAGGGCAACAGCAATAACTGCAACAACAAGTACTTTTACTCATCTCTCTCTCTCTCTCTCTCTCTCTCTCTCTCTCTCCCTCCCCTCTCACTCTCACTCCCCTCTCACTCTCACTCCCCTCTCACTCTCCCTTCCCTCTTTCTCTTTCCCTCTCTTACTTCCTTTCTCTCTCCCTCTTTATCCTCCTCTCTCCCTCTCTCTTCCCTATCTTTCTCCCCTCTCTTCCCCTTATCCTCTATATCACCCTCTCTCTTCCCTACTTATTATTTCATTCTATCCTTTAACTATCATACATGGACTGAAACTTCCAGGATATATGATATTAGGAAAGACAAAATTTATAAAAATACAATTGAAGCTTACGTGCATATATGCAGGCAAGCATGTTGCACAAACATTCTCCGGGTTGTGTGTACATATGCATAGTGCGAGTGCACGGTTGTGTTAATAAGTGTGTGTGCGCGCGCGTGTATGCCTGCGTCGAACAAACCGAGCGTGAAACTAGTTTATGAGTCATATACTACAGGAAATTTAAAACGTTAGGCGAAGGTGTAGACGGATGTGTGAGCATGTTGGTTCTCCCGCTCGCCATCCCTCTATCAATCTATCTATCTATCCATCTACCTATCTATCTATCTATCTATCTATCTATCTATTTGTCTATCTATCTATCTACCTACCTATCTATCTATCTATCTATCTACCTACCTATGTACCTGTCTGTCTGTCTATCTATCTTCTGCTTTTTGCACACAAACACATACGTACACGCGCGTGTGTGTTTGATTGCGAACGCTTCTTATGTGACCATTGTCCAAGAAAGATAGACGACTTAAAACTGTAGTGATAGCAATATCGTGAATCTTGAGAAAGATTTGAGTTCTAAAATAGTTGACTGCATCTGGTTACGAGTGACAGCAAGATTAATTCAATGAGGGTGAGATTGATAGCTATTTGGTGGGTGGGAGAAAAAGAAAAAGATGGGATGCTGGTTGGCACTCCGTCGGTTACGACGACGAGGGTTCCAGTTGATCCGATCAACGGAACAGCCTGCTCGTGAAATTAATGTGCAAGTAGCTGAGCACTCCACAGACACGTGTACCCTTAACGTAGTTCTCGGGGGAGATTCAGCGTGACACAGAGTGTGACAAGGCTGGCCCTTTGAAATACTGGTACAACAGAAACAGGAAGAAATAATGGGAGAAAGTTGTGGTGAAAGAGTACAGCAGGGTTCGACACCACCCCCTGCCGGAACCTCGTGGAGCTTTAGGTGTTTTCGCTCAATAAACATTCACAACGCCCGGTCAGGGAATCGAAACCGCAATCCTACGACCGCGTGTCCGCTGTCCTAACCACTGGGCCATTGCACCTCCACGATAGAATGTAAATTATAATAATAAATATTTCTCTTATTTGCCACAGGGGCATCAGATGAAGGAGCCCAGTTCAAGAACTGTTTACAATATATGTTGAAGTTTCTATGGAAATAAGGGGAAGAAAGGGAGAGGAGGAAACATGAAAAAAGGCATACAACAATAACAATAGTAAGGATTTCAAATTTCGGGACAAGGCCAGCAAGTTTAGAGGAGGAGGTAAGTCCAGTGCACAACTAGTACTCATTTTATGAACTCCGAAAGGATAAAAGATAGAGTTGACCCTGGCGGCATTTGAACTCAGAACGTAAAGTCTGAAGAAATGTCACTAAGGATTTCGTCCGGCGTGGTAACGTTTCTGCCAGTGCGCCGCCTGAACAATAACAATAGTTTCAAATTTTTTCCGCAAGGGCAGCCATTTTGGGGTAGGGGACATGTCGACTACATCGACCCCAGTGCTCAACTGCTACTTAATTTATCGACCCCGAAAGGATGAAAGGCAAAGTTGACCTCGGCGGAATTTGAACTCAGAAAGCAGCGACGGGCGAAATACCGCTAAGCATTTCGGCGCGCTAACGATTCTACCAGCTCATCGCCTTATAAATAATGGTTTCAAATTTTGGCACAAGGGCAGCAATTTTCGGGGAGGGAATGAGTCGATTACATCGACCCCAATGTTCAACTGGTACTTATTTTATCAACCCCCGAATACATGAAAGGTAAAGTCGACCTCGGCGGAATTTGAACTCAAAACGTAACGACGGGTGAAATACCGCTAAATATTTCGTCCGGCGTGCTAACGATTCTGCCAGCTCACTGCCTTAACAATAACAAGTTTCAAATTTTGGCACAAGGCCAAGAATTTTTTTTTTTTTTTTTTGTATGGAGGGGGCAAGTCGAATACATCGATCTCAGTTGTGTTACTTATTCCAACAGGCACTTATTTTATCGACGAAAGGACGAAAAGTAAAGTCAACCACAACGGAAATTGAACTCAGAAAGTAATGGGTCGGAAAAAATGTTCCTAGACATTTCGTCTGACGTGCTAGCAAGTCTGCCAGACACAGGTGTAAAACCATTGGCTGAGTTAGGTTAGAGCGCTCTGCGTCTCTACTTCATCACTGTTACACATATTGCAGTTTCATGCATCCAAAGCTTCAGCTTAGATTTTCTGAATGCGTTCGGTTTAGAAATAATTCCTGTCCTCAGGACATGCTTGTTTGGGTTAACTGTAATATTTTTCTACTAGTTTTATTAATTTCCCTTCCTTTGATTGTCCTCTATATTTCTATCCCAATTGTTGTTGGCACTCCGTCGCTTACGACGTCGAGGGTTCCAGTTGATCCGATCAACGGAACAGCCTGCTCGTGAAATTAACGTGCAAGTGGCTGAGCATTCCACAGACACGTGTACCCTTAACGTAGTTCTCAGGGATATTCAGCGTGACACAGTGTGACAAGGCTGACCCTTTGAATTACAGGCACAACAGAAACAGGAAGTAAGAGTGAGAGAATGTTGTGGTGGAAGAGTACAGCAGGGTTCGGCACCATCCCCTGCCGGAGCCTCGTGGAGCTTTAGGTGTTTTTCGCCCAATAAACACTCACAACGCCCGGTCTGGGTATCGAAACCGCGATCCTATGACCGCGAGTCCGCTGCCCTAACCACTGGGCCATTGCGCCTCCACTCCTATCCCAATAGCTTCTCAGTAATCAACACATGACAGCAATAACACTTGCGTCACTAATGTATGATTATGTCTATAAGATTGTGGTTCGATATTCGAAAAATGGTGAACTTTAATTCCTCATTCTCATTTCTTTCGTCGTTATCTTGGACTTTCTGAGGAGGGGATATTATTGTTGTTTCAAGGTGGATTCGCCTCCTCAACCTCTTTTCTTCTTCTTTTTTTTTTTTTTTTTTTTTGGCAAGTGTTCACCCATTTTTCGAATGACTTCTTTCTCCTTTTACCTTTTGCGTTCCCTCCGACGCTATGAAACTTTCCTCTACATCCATCAGTCTAACCTTATCATCACAAGGCTTGGTGTGATACTGCTAACGGTTAGTACGGTAGGTGCTGGCATTCGTTGCTGCTGCTGTGGACACATCCTCTTTCATATTACTCTAACTATCAGAGTTGACTATGGCTATGAAGTGGATCCTTCAGCTTCCAAGTCAGCTCCTGGAACCGAAATCAAAGCTATCTCCTCTCCTCTGCCTATTTCGAGACTTTGGCCGGTAGTGCTGTCGGAACAGCAACCTTCGGATCCGAATGTTGTTGTCAACCTTTTTCCTTTTTCTTTTAGACTTTTCTAAACAAAAAGAAAGCCTTCAAATGGCTCTTGCTACCATAAGTATAACGGCTGGACATTCTCCCCTGCATCGTCACTCTGACTGGTAACTGCTTGAAAATTGGTACGGTTCTGGACTAGCTTTCAGATATTGAAGAGTCATAAGGACATGCAAATCCATTCTGATCCCTCTCAACTACATATCGTTTTTCATCACATCAGCTCTCGGAACCCACCCACATTGAGCTTCAAAGGCGACAACATGCTAGAGATTAATATTATATCTGTACCCTTACGTCACCCTTGTGTTACGTAGTCCACCTGTTTCAATTAGCTATTGCCTATTTGTTTCAGTAGTGGAGGTGCAATGGCCCAGTGATTAGGGCAGCGGACTCGCGATCGTAGGATCGCGGTTTCGATTCCCAGACCAGGCGTTGTGAGTGTTTATTGAGTGAAAACACCTAAAGCTCCACGAGGCTCCGGCGAACCCTGCTGTACTCTTTCACCACAACTTTCTCTCACTCTATCTTCCTGTTTCTGTTGTACCTGTAATTCAAAAGGCCAGCCTTGTTACACTGTGTGTCACGCTGAATCTCCCCCGAGAACTACGTTAAGAGTACACGTGTCTGTGGAGTGCTCAGCCTCTTGCACGTTAATTTCACGAGCAGGCTGTTTCGTTGATCGGATCAACTGGAACCCTCGTCGTCGTAACCGACGGAGTGCCAACCGTTTGTTTCAGTTCATTTTTAGATGGCGCACAAAAAGTATTTCTTGTTTTCGTTAGGCATACGTAATTCAGTTTACTTTCTTCTCGCTTTTGGGGAAAATTTTGAAACAAGGAGAAAGAGTTTTAAGTAAGACGGTCTTGCCAAACTTACATTTCCAAAAGAAGCCTACTCAAGTCTGGAACCTGTGACGCGACTTTGGAGAACCTGTGTGTGTGTGAGTGTGTGTGGTGGGTGGGTGGGTATGTGTATGTGATAAATTATATATTGCCTTTATTGTCTATATTATTTAAGGCGGCTGGCAGGTAGAATCGTCAGCATGCCGGAAAAAAATTGCTTAGCGACATTTCGTCCGTCTTTATATTCTGAGTTCAAATTCCGCCGAGGTCGACTTTGCCTTTCATCTTTTAGCGGTACGATAGTACCAGTTGGACATTGGGATCGACGTAATCGACTTACCCCTTCCCTTGAAATTGCTGGCCTTGTGCCAAAATATGAAACCATTATCGTTGCTATTATTGTTAGCAATCTTTCTTATCGCACCAGTCTTTAAATAAACTCTTTCTTGTGCCAGAAACACCAACTACACTATTATCTTTCTTTTTTTCTTTCTGATATTCGTATTTGCATTTATAAAATTTGAAGTTTTTACGTTTTGATTGTGCAGGTGTTTTTCTTCGTTGCTGAAGTGTGTTTCGTGACATTTTGTTTTGAGTGTCGGCTAGCGAAGACAATATTTTCGAAATGTCTTCTTTTTTTTTTTCTCTAAATACGACAGAAGAAAAAAGATCTTAGTAATATTTTGATGGAACGTGAATTGGAATACCAGTAGCAGTAGTAAGGCCACAATTTTCAAGTGTATTAAATATCAAAATAAAAAATAAATAAATAAATAAACTCTCTTATCTTCTTGAATAATAATTTTGAATAAATAAGACAACACAAATAGTAATTCAATTTTTGAAAAGCTCAACGAAATTTGATCCATAAAACAGAGCACAAATAAATATGTATTACCAAGGAAAGAACCACTAACCGCAACAGCAATGAAAGCAGCAGTAACGACAATGATATCAATGGATTTGAATTTCGGCAGAAGACTAGCGACTTTGAAGTGAAGGATTTATTCGATAGCATCAGCTCCAGCATTTTTATCGACCCTTGAAAAAATGAAAGTCAAAGCTGACCCCGGCGGGATTTCAATTCAGAACAAGAACAGTGCGGCGCAACATTTTTTACCAACACCTTAACAATTCTGCCAGCTCACCATCTTAATAATAATAAACATCCTTTCTACTATAAGCACAAGGTCTGAAATTTTAGGGGAGGAGCAAGTCGATTTCATCGACCCCGGTGCATAACTGGTACATATTTCATCAACCCCGAAAGGATGAAAGGCAAAGTTGACCTCGACAGAATTGGAACTTAGAACATAAGGACGGACGAAATGCCGCTAAGCATTTCGCCCGGCGTGCTAACGATTCTGCCAGCTCACCGCCTTCTTAATAATAATAATAATAATAATAATAATAATAATAATAATAATAATAATAATAGTAATAACCAATCATAGCAAAGAACCTGGCATGGATGGGGGCCTTGATCACTTTAGATCAGTCGAAAGCTTTCGAAAGGGTCAATCATCAATACTTTGCAGCTGTCCTCAGAAGCTGTATCGCTACAATGTTCAGCGACATTTGCTCGATAGTCAGAGTAATTGACTACTTGTCAGAATCATCCAGTATCATGCGTTCGGTCCGTTAAGTGTTCCCCCTGCGATCTCTTTCTGTACGTGCTGACCCAAGAAGCACTGCAGCAGAATTTGGAGGCGTCGAGGGGTATCCTGCAAAAAGAAAGGATGTGGAAGATCCGTGTTTGCATTTGTGGACGACGACGACGTAATAGTGTCGAACACAGAACAGATTTGTGAGACGTTTACTTAAAAGATGAGTAAAAGGAAATAATAATAATAATAATAATAATAATAATAATAATAATAATAATAATTTATTATTATTATTATTATTATTATTATTATTAGTTTATAGAGAGGACTGTAAACTCAGCAGAAATGTAATAGATAGAAAGATGAGTTCTTAACTTTTGTATACGATTACCAAATTCCATCACTAAGGTAAACATAGCTGACGTAATCCATCACTACGGTCAACTCAATGACAAAAATCGCAACTCGAAAGTAACTTATTTATTGGTCCTTTGAACAACAATATTTCGACATCTCGTGTATCTTCATCTGGTTCAAAATAAAATAATCGTATACAAAAGTTAAGAACTCATCTTTCTATCTATTATTATTATTATTATTATCATTATTATTATTATGAGACAGTTGACCACATCATCTCTGGCTGTCCAGTCCTTGCTAAACCTGCATATATGTACCTAGACATGACAGAGTAAGTAGCTATATGATATATACTGGACAATATGCCAACATTACAACATAAAAACTGACCAGAAATGGTATAAACATGAGCTAAACAAGGTACATGACAACGACCAGGCCACAATCATCTGGGATATGCCTGTTCAAACTGACAAAGAAATAAAAGGTAATCGCCCAGACATGATAATCAAAGACTGGAAGAAAAAACACTTGCTTACTGAGAGACATAGCAGTTCCTTCTGACCAAAACATTGCCCAAAAAGAAGTGGAGAAATTGTCAAAGTACAAAAACCTCGAAATTGAAGTACTCAAGATGTGGAACATGAAGGTGAAAATAATACCAGTAATAAGCAGAGCATTGGGAATGATAAAAAAACATATGAATACAAACGAAGAAACTATATCTGGATCCTCAACACTACATACTATCCAATGAATAGACCTGCTAGGAACAGCTCACGTCCTACACAAGACACTATCAATTCAATAATACAACCCAAACAAAACAATCCACGTACACAAGACACATTCTTTATAGAAACAATCCAATAAAATAAACAGTCACCAACAGACTGGATACCCAACAGAAAAACACAACTCGCATTGCACACATGGAACTCAATACAAACATTAATACAACAAAAGACTGCAGCCAGAACCCATAACAAAACAAACTGACGCGATACAATACCGTGAAGAGTTTGCACTCCCTCAACAACAAAAAAAGAACACACAATGCTGTACACACCCCAGCAACACGGAGGTGTAGCAGGAGATACATTAGAAATTTGCCTGAAACTACCAAATGTTGAATAATTATAATAATGATAATAATAATAATAATAATAATAATAATAATAATAATAATAATAATAATAATAATGACGATGATGATGATGACGATGATGATGATGATGATGATGATGATGATGATGATGATGATGATGATGCCCTGGTGCAGTATCAGGCAGTGGCTCTC
Source organism: Octopus bimaculoides (assembly GCF_046866305.1). NCBI lineage: Eukaryota > Metazoa > Mollusca > Cephalopoda > Octopoda > Octopodidae > Octopus > Octopus bimaculoides. Next base: position 74,774,884 of record NC_142933.1, read on the forward strand.
GTGGCTTCTGATCTTAATTGATTGGAAGTGTTATCATGTGCATTGTTTTGTCTTGGTATAAAAGATGGGCTACAGCAAACATTCTGCTCAGCACCACGGATTTGCTTGTCAGTTGCTTGACCTTAACCAGTTGAGTATGTCCCTTGGTGGCTGACGATATGTGCATCTCTGATCACGAGCAGAAGTAGTGGGGGAGCATTATAGCCATGTGTTGAGAGGAATTCTTTGGTGTTTGGATTCACCTCTGGAAACATTGGTGTTTTGTTCAACATACTTAAACAACCCTTATTCAGGGACCTTTTGAGCGGGATGGGCTACTCGACCTGAAAAAAATTCTAACTGGGCCCCACTTGCAAGATCATGCGCTCTTTATCTTGATATGAGATCACTATGTCGCGCACATATGGTTGTGATGCATGTGCCTGGTGTACCCTTATCAGACGGGTAGTCACGATGGGTATACTGGGCTTCATATATTTTACCCCAGTGTCACTTTGATGGCATGCACTGCTCTCTCACTCAATAATGATAATAATAATAATAATAATAATAATAACCCGTTCTACTATAGGCACCAAGGCCTATAGTAGTTGGGGCGGGGGCTAGTCGATTATATCGACCCCAGTGCGTAACTGATACTTATTTCATCGACCCCGAAAGGATGAAAGGCAAAGTTGACCTCGTTAGCACGCCTAGCATTTTACCCGGTGTACTGACGATTCTACCACCTGGACGCCCTAATAATAATAATAATAATAATAATAATAATAATAATAATAATAATAATAATAATAATAATGAAATAATAACAATAATAATAATGATTTTTGCTCGTAACATTATTTTCAAAAATTATGACGTCGGTGACGACGACGCCAAGGTTTTGAATTCTAATAGTGATACTGGAGGAGGAGGAGGAGGAGGAGGAGGTAGCTGATGCAATGAGACACGAATCAATATTTAAATTATTTCTGATTGACAGAGGGGGAAAAAAGGGGGGTGTCAGTTTCCTCCTCATCAATTCTCCTTCTTAATGTTTGTATGTATGACTATGCGTGAATGTGCGTGCGCGCGTGCATGTGAGGTGGGGGACGCAACCAAATTGTTGAGGAGGAAGTGTAGGTGTACGGGGGATAAATTGTGCTATCAATGGAAAGTGAATTCTTCGGTAAAATTGGAATATTTTGTGAGAAAATTAGATATTAGACACAGGGAGAAAAAGAGAGAGGAGGAGGGAGAGAAGGAAGAGGAGGAGGGAGAGAAGGAAGAGGAGGAGGAGGTGAAGAAGAAGAAGAAGAAGAAGAAGAAGAAGAAGAAGAAGAAGAAGAAGAAGAAGAAGAAGAAGAAAAAGAAGAGGGAGAAGAAGAGGGAGAAGAAGAGGGAGAAGAAGAGGGAGGGAGGAAGGGAGGCACTAAGTCAAAAAAGGCGGAAAAGAGAGCGGAGAGGAGTTAATGAGAAAGAAAGGGTTTTTTAAAAACAACTTGAGGGAGTCGCGAATGTAGAGTAAAAAAGAAATATGGGTAATGTGAAGAGAAAGAAAATAACACGGGAAGCAGTCGTATTAAAATGGATGAAAGACGAAATAGAAAATAAATTAAAGGAAAATTAAAAGAACTCAGTTATGAGAGATAACAAAATATAATTTTGACAAATCTTGCTCGAGTTGATAATCCATTTGAAGAATATCTAGAGAAAGGAATTTACTAATACTAATACTAACAATATTTGCTGCAAATAATAATAGCTGGTTATATATGATATAACCATGGGAAATCAAGGAGATTCGTGGTTAATGGTCATCTTAGACGACGAATTTTATTTTATCGAAGTGCCAAAAGTGAATTTGTACCAAAACGAAGGGTTTCCTTCAAACATTTAGAAAAGTTTTCTCACAACACAGTGTCGACTGAACGACAATAATAACCATTGGCATTTATGTTCAATAATCCTTTTTTTTAATTTCACATTAGAATATTCATGAGGTTTTGTTTTAAAATAGCCTTATGGTTAAAACTCCTAGAAAGAACAGACGAGTGTGGCCACACAGAGATTGTGATTTTCATATAGTCAAGTCTCTTCAGTGTAGTTAGAATGCCGAACGTTTCTTTTTAAATACTTGAGATTTTCACCGTGCTCACGCTGAACTCAAGGCTTAATGAGCATATTTACACAGAATACAGATAGACGAAAGGAATGATGGATGTAATATTATCTTGACATCTGTTTCGGGTGAAACGTGACTTATGCCATAACCATGTCTATTATGTAATGATGGTCCATAGGGTTGTACGTATGTGGAATAACATGGATTCTTATAGATATAAGGTAAAGTCATGTCACATTCATCGGAAGATTCTGAATGAAAACGTTATTTCAAATTTACTTACAACTTTAGCCTCATTGTGAAGAGTAAATAAAGTAGTTACACTGCAAGTCTGAAGAAGTGGAATCGATTTTACTATTAGTTGTAAATAAATTACCCATGTCGTTAGCACATGTACTGTTATGCAAATTAAACAGACCATTTTATCTGTGTGTATACACCACAGGCAACTACTAATCTCTCCGTGTGTTTTAAGAAAGCTTTAGCTTACTTTTACATTATCAAAATATGTTTATTGTGATATATATGCATACAAACTGGGAAAGATTAGTAGATATTTATAGTGTATGCAAACTGTACACAGATAAAATAGTCTGCCTAATTTGCATAACAGTACATGCGCTAACAATATGAATAATGAATTCATTAATAATAGTAAAATCGATTCCACTTCTTCAGATTGGCAGTGTAACTACTTTTCGATCCAAGGCTATGGTAAAAGACAATTACCCAAGATATTGCGAAGTGAACTTCTTAACCACTCAGCTTCGTCTGCGTTCATAAGTCATTCATATATCCCCACAAACTGATGAATTATGTACGAGGGGGTGCTGAAAAGTTCCTGGCTTTGGGTAAAAAGAAAATACAGGAAAATCAGTTAATTATGATTTTATTCAACATATTCTCCTCTCAGATTCATACACTTATTGCAGCGGCCCTCCAGTTGTTCTTTTCAGCACCCCATCGTATATTAATTGTATAGTGACCTCGCAGCTCTTACAATGTATAATTGCAGCTCCATAGACTTAAATATATAAAAGTTGATTGTTTTGACTGTAGGCGTCTACAACATCTTTGATACGAACCATGAACCCTTCAGTTAGCCGACCAACAGACACTCGTCATGGTCAGATATATGGCATTGATATACTCTTGGAACAGGTGCCAACATCAGCATCCTATATGAGAAGTCATAGGTGTATGTGTAAATGTTAAAAGGCATGTTGATCTATACACTCCAGTATTGGTTCTTGTAACTTCTAAGCCACAATGTAAACAACTTATAGGTAATAAGACCTAAGATTAGCTAAGCTGGTTCTATGTATGTTACAAGCTAAAAGAAATTTAGATTCAAAGTGAATATGGTACTTAAGTTTAAGCACCAGAATTTAGTATGGTATTATCCAAACAATTTCAAAAAATAAGGTGATCAAAAATCAAAATAATCCTTGTTGCTTATTTTGATATGTTACAATCTATGTAACAAGCATTGTTTTAGCTATGAAACGATCGTGCTTTACTTGTTCCATTTCTTATCTTCTCGGATTTTTATTCGCATTTTTAGTAACTTTAGTTGCTAAACTGTGAGTTGTATGGTGACTGTCAGCTCATCGAAATTTCCTTTGATTTCAAAATGGGACGAAGTGTGTAACTTACAATGTTGATACACCTGTCTGTTGTGTATTAGATCCTAACCTATTACTATATATATACACGTATATGTATAAATATATATAAAGAGGGTGACCAAAATGTAGGTTTTACAGTTATTCCCCTATCTCTTTCGCCTTCATATATTAACAGTTTAGATCTTAATTATATAAAAAATATGAAACCATTATTCTATAATAATTTAGTTAATTTTGTCAAGCTCCCTTCTGAGTTTGTAAGATAGAAATTTAAACGTAATAAAATATTTTAAAAGCAACTTAAAGTGCCAACCTGATAATTGTAAACCTACTTTTGGGCCACCCTGTATGTATGTATGTATGTATGTATGTATGTATGTATGTATGTATGTATGTATGTATGCATGTACACACACACACACACACACACATACATATTCTTTTACTCTTTTGTTTCATTCATTTGACTGCGGCCATGCTGGAGCACCGCCTTTAGTCGAACAAATCGACCCCAGGACTTATTCTTTGTAAGCCTAGTACTTATTCTATCGGTCTCTTTGCAGAACCGCTAAGTTACAGAGACGCAAACATACCAACATCAGTTGTCAAGCGATGGAGGGGGACAAACACAAACACATAAACACACATATATATATATATATATATATATATATATATATATATATATACGACGGGGTTCTTTCAGTTTCCGTCAACCAAATACACTCACAAGGCTTTTGTTGGCCCGAGACTATAATAGAAGACAATTGTCCAAGGTGCCAAGCAATGGGACTGAAGCGGGAACCATGTGGTTGGTAAGCAAGCTACTTAACACACAGCCACTTCTGCGCTTATTATATATGTAAGTGTGTGTGAGTGTGTGTGTGTGTGTGTGCGCGCGTGCGCACGCACACACACACACACACAAAAGACAAGATGGCCATGTTTGAAATGTCTTTGGCCATAGTTTCTAATTGATCAAGGCGTACCTGGAACTAAACAACAACAGTGACCCAGTTTTCCACGTCGGTGTTCATCTTACAAAATGATAGCCAAAAGTATCCTCCGAAGAGTGAAACTGAAATGTTTATAATTCTCTTGTAAACATGTCAAAGTTATTATATTGTAAACATTTAGCTTTAATAGTAAATATTTTTTAAACAGTATTTAGTATCATTCTTATCCCGCAGCAAGTTGTTATAAAAGAGGTATTGACGGTTTTCCTCAAAGATTAGCAGCTTCTGTTTTGTAAAAAGAAATCAGAGAAAATTTGTTAATTCTGCAAGACAGCCACATATGAGATTATGTATGAAGAAGGAAGAGTAAATACAGTGTCTTTTCACTTTCCACAAATCGTGAGTGATATTAGTCACTTGAGGTTGGGGAAGACTGCATTGAAATGAAATCATTAAAAAAAAAAACGCCAATAAAACATAAGGTTGGATAGCGAAATATTGAATGGTTAGCCAAAATAGAGTTGTAACTCGATTACAGGGAGGAGAGAAGAGATCTACAAGTCAAAGTGGTAGGGGAAAGAATTGAATATAAACTGAGCAAAGAAGTGACGCTTGTGTGTCAATGTGGAAGAGGTGCATTTATTGATCTTTTTTTTTTTCCAGGAACAAAGCTGCAAAATTTATAGAGAAGTAGAATGTGACTCTGAGATGTTCATGCCTTCGTAAAAAGATCCCTCTCTCTTCTCCTCTTATTTTTTTCTTTTTTTCATAATTTATTCTTAATAACACTTTGATACTATTGGTTGAAGTAGGCAGGAGTATGCTACTGGTGAATCAAATCTGCAACCCGGTTTCGATTATTAGCTGGACACATTTCGCTACATTTATATCTATAAATGTTCTTGAAAAAGCAAGAGCATTATTGACAGTCTGATTGCCTCTCACTCAAATACTATAACTGAGAGACCACGAGATGGGAGGTAAACAATTGGTTACATTTATTTTCTTCAATGAATCTGCTTGTAGTGATAGCAGTAGTATTGATAGTAGCAGTAGTAGCAACAGTAGTCGTAGCAGTAGTCTAAATAAGTAATCTGTATGCATTAAACCTGCTCTGTGCTACTGCTTTGAATTCCGAAAGGAATTATGTATGAGTATTTGTAGGCTAGCATATTGATTTTTTTTTAAACATTGGCACAAGGCCACAAATTTGTCGTGGAGACGTATAGCCCAATGAATCGATTGGTGCTTATTCTAACGAGTAGAGAGAGAATGAAGTAAACAAAAGGCCACGACTACTGTGGTTAGATTTGAACTCAAAGGAATATAACCAAAAACTGAAAGGCATTTAATCTAGTACTTTACCGTTACTACTGCATCCCTGTAGCACGTGATTATCAACTTTATCAGTGCGTTCGTACCTGTGTGCTTAAACGAAATCCTCGTATTATCTGCGAGAGAGAAGGAAACTTAGGTACGGCGATATGCATAATGCGAGTGGCAGTCTGAGTGTTAGGCTTGTGTTGTTTTGTTTTTTTCTTCTTTTTCTCAGTTGATTACATCTAATGAAGCCAGTAACAATGTTGGGTTGTTTCTTTCGATGCATGTGAGAAACTCAGTCTTCATGTAATGATTCCTACGTGTAGCTTTTCTACTGCTTTCAAATGAACCACAGGAAGATACGAATCAAACGTTGATAGTTAACGAAATGCTCGTCAATTACAATGCTGTCGCTGCCTCCAGTGGTGAACCCATATCCCGTTACGGTGCCTGCTTAGAGCTAGTTGAACCCAGCCGTTAAATATGAACTGCTTTAACCATGAATATAATGCAGGATACGAACCACTGATTATTCAACTGGTTGTCCATTATTCTACCGATTCCTTTTAAAATGGGTATAAAGCATCGGGTCATCAATTTGTAAAGATTAATTGTGGTCAATTTTCAGTATATTACTGGCTCTTGTTTTGTCGTCATAAAAAATTGTGTAACTTTAGAAAGATCCATCTGCTACTCTGTACAGCGGTTAGCGGCTGGGCCTAGTTAAGAGGCATCTGGTCAATTTATATCAGTTGTAAGTCTTCGATAACGTTGGCAATCAATCAATATTTGGAGGCTGTTGTAAGAGAAGCAGGCTTCTATTTTGTCTTCAGAAGTAGGATAACTGCAAGCAGCACTGAACTCTGTTCAAGTAAATTGTTATCTCTCAGCATCTTGCGCTCGAAGTGATATGTATGCTCTCCTTGTTAATTCTGTACGTTTTAGCCTTCACCCTATGGAGCATGCTTATCTCAAGCATGAACGTAGTGTATGTACAGGCAGACATCACCATCATTGTAATGCCATCTCAGGAACTGGAGTGACCCGCTCCAAACTTTGAAAATAAGATGTGCCATCATGAGCACGAAATACATCAGTGGGTTGAGTTGAAAACACCCACCTCATAGGGTCTCAACATGCCATAACTGATGATATATGGAGGCTCCGACATTCACTAGATTTGTACATGGTGAACAGTGTAGTCGTTTTTAGTCGACCATGATTCTACAGCTCGTCTCTGGCCAAACTTCTTTTCTGAATCAAGTGTAAACCGAGAATGGGCAATCGTTATTTGCAGTGTTGTCACGTGCTCACAGACCGTTACTATATAAGGAGTGCAGTCGGTAGTGTCTAACATTGTCTTATATGGATGTTAGTCGGTGGGGATCAAGAATGAAGACACCCTAGTTTGATGCGCTGAACAACTGATTTCAGAAGAGCTTTGAAATATGAGATTACGAATAGTTTCTCAAAGTTCTTGAACTGCAGTCATCCTGAGGTTTGGCATTTTTACGATAAGATATTCTGATATGGTGATACAGTCAGATGAGCATCAGCGAGGTCTGAAGAAAGAGACAAATCCGTCCATCAGCCAAATTTGTCCACTTAGTGGTCATCCCTTCTTATACGCATGTAATACAGTTTTTCTAAATTTTCAGATTCTTTTATATGCTGGGCCACTGGTTTTAAATTGATACTAATTAAATTAATATTCAATTTATAACCCTCAGTATATAAATATATATTTAGTAATCGAGGATCGAATGCAAGCTATGCCTGCATGAAGCCACTACAGATACGTTGTGGAATAAAAAAATTTATCTACTGTCATGGAAAAAGTGCAACTGTAAAAATGCAGAATTATCGGAGTAATGGGCATTCAAAAAAGTATGTATGTATAGAAATGTATGAATGAAGTATTTAAGGTTTAAGATTCAAATTAAGGAAGCGCAATAATAATGTTTAGCAGTTCAAAACTGTGAGTAGTGAAATGCAGAATTAGGTCGGCTGATCGTGAGAATCAAATATTGAAACGCTTCACTAAAAACTGCAGGTGGTATAGGTTATTTCCCTTGGGTTGTTTAAATAAAATATCAGTAATATGTAGTAGATAGAAGGATCCATTGGAGGAGCCTTATCATCGATTTTTTTTCAACAATCTAAGTATGTCACGAGGTTTCCAGACATGAGTTCTACTCACGTGTCAAATAAAGTGATATTGTCTGCAAAAATTAGAAATTGGACACAGAAAAAATCAATATTCAAAGTAATCGAACATAAACAATGAAATGGGTTATTTCCCTTAATTGTTTTTAAAAAATATTGTGCAGATGCTATGGGTTATTTCCCTTGGGTGTTTAAAAAAATGAATTATATGAGGTAGTTATAAAGGTACCTTCGAGGGACCGTAACATCGATTTTTTCAACAATCTAAGTATGTCACGAAGTTTCCAGACATGAGTTCTACACACGTGTCAAATTTCATCAAAATCAATTAAACGATGTAGGAGGAGTTAGCTAACAACGCCACAAACAAACACACACCGATTTTCCACATATGTAGTAGATAGGTACAGGACGTCACCAACAGTGCAAACAACATGAAATACGTAAACAAACGTGTTAAATACGTAAACACTGGGAAAGGACCCTTCATCAGTTGTCGGCTGTCTATCTACTCCTAAGATTTATGAAGGGTCAAAGTTGGGAACAAAAACATGACAGTGGAGACATACAAAGAAACCAAACGAAAACAAACATGGAGGGTCGTTAGACCAGAACGAGAGGAAAATAGTGAATGCTGTGAGAAACATTTTTTTTTTAAAGAGAAAAGATAGAAGAGAGAGAAAAAATGTCCGTTCTTTTGAACGTCCGTGCAGGAAAAGAAAGATGGACATGTAAGGAAAAAAAAGATGGACGATAGTCACGTGTGAGCAACGAGAGAGAGAGACAGAGAAAAACAGAAAGAGGGAGATAGAGACAAACAGAAAACGGTGAAGGAGGGAGGGGGAGAAAAAGGGAATTAGAGAAGGATGGAGGAAGAAAACAGTAGATAGACAGCCGACAACTGATGAAGGGTCCTTTCTCTGTGTTTACTTGTCCTATTTTCCATTTTTTCTCGTTGTTTACGTATTTAACACGTCTGTTTACGTATTTCATGTTGTTTGCACCGTTGGTGATGTCCTGTACCCATATATGCATGTATGTATATATATATATATATATATATATATATATATATATATGAGAAGAGAGAGAGAGAGAGAGAGAGAGAGAGAGAGAGAGAGAGAGAGAGAGAGAGAGAGAGAGAGAGAGAGCTGGTATAGTGAACGAAGATCAACGGGTACCTGTCAACGAAAGTCTCGGTTTCTTTGATAAGTAAGACTTGAAACATAAGGAGAGTTTATCACAGTTCTTTCCTCCGATAAATTTTATGAAAAATAGCTGGTGGTAGACGTAATGCAATGGGGGGGGGGGGGATCCATCGATTAACAGTCTAACAACTTCATCGTCTTTGAATGTTTGCTTTTACTAAATACAAGAGAAAATCCGCCTGTACCCAGTTATCACTGGCATATATCTGCTTGCGAAGGCATGCATTCAAATGCGACCAACTGAATAATAGTCGGAGAATTAATTATTTTTGTTGTTGTTTTATGGGTATGTTAACTATCTGAAAACGTTATTGTTTTAAGAGGTTCTATTGTTAACAAAAATTGCTTAAATTACCTTTCAATTTAACTATTTACATACGCTCACTGATGCAACAGAGCCAATAGCTTGATCTTCCGTGATTTGAGGTATTTTACTATAGATGAGCAGCTCTGTCCCATCTCTCTCTGGGCGGGACATAAATGGTGCACAGGAAATGGCTTTGGATTAGTAGAAACGCAAGTGAATTTAAAATGATTCAAACCATGAATCGAAACAGGATTACGAAAGTAAATTAACGATAAAGTGGGTCAGTTAACTTATTTTAATTCTTAGCTAGAGTCACTTTTTTTCTTGCCTTTGCAGCTAATGGCTTTCTGAAAGGCTACAATTTAAAGAATCTATGATCAACTATAATCTAAAGAATCATAGTCATATTAAGAGCTTGAACAGTCTCTGAAGATCTATCTGGGATTGTGTCGGGGGCAGATGCTATCCAAATATCTAAGTTTTTACTCCTTGCCTATGCTAAACAACATACTCATATAACTCTTCAAAACATCTCGGAAAAATCTCATTTTTCTTCACATCAGTGAACTCTTTTATCATTTCTAACCATATCTACTGTAATATTGCTATCACAATCCTTCGTTACTCTTCTCTGCTCTAAGCAACGAGTGAGTTTCTAAGCGGTCCTTCGATCTACTAGAAATAGCAGCCAAGTCGACACAATTACAACTTGCAGTTTTTTTTATTTTAATGACTTCTCGAATGATTTAGACTGGGATAGACAATACTTGAAAAAAAAAAAAAAAGATAGAGCTGTCATAGTCAGCCTGAAAGCAACTGACTCAGAGCTAAACGACAATGATTCTTCAATGAGTTCAAAACTCAACATGATGAATGAGCGTTCGTTAGCTTATAATATTGATTTCAAGTCCTCTCCTAGGCATAGAGATGGTAATTGGAACTCATGTCACGGTTCATTCTTTGGAACAATGCGGGACATACTTTCCTACAATTCACCTCTTTCACAAAACTGCAGTTTTGAACTTAACTCGATGTTGATCCCATAATTGCAAATCGCATTCCCTTGCAAACTTAATTGTTCAACAACTCAGTTCATCCACTATGAACAACGACCGACAACGCATTCTGCAGTAGATTTTCCCATAATCTAGTAAATTAAATTAATGATGATGAGTCTCACAATTCATTAGCTTGTAGGAGCACTATTGAAGAAGAGTCAGCTTGCCAAATTATATCTACTAAGGTGAATTGAGGTTGAATCCTGCACTGTAAGTCAACGAAAATGTTAATTATAGTGTTTGCTGCTGCTTACATATGTTCAAAATGCTTAAGTGTCTTTCTCACGAACACAAAGCAGCACCGATGACTTTGCAATCTGTCTATTTATACTCTTCCATACGGAAACACAAATATCGTTCGACTCTGATTTTACTTAACACCGTTTCGTTTCTACTCTTTAACAGTTTACAAACTAAGACATCACAATGGCTACACATGTTACTTCTACTCATTTTTATAGTATTCATTCCTAGAAGTCATATTTTAAATAAAGCTACAAGAACTTTTTTGTGAGGTGGAGTCCTTTATCAAGTGAAATCAAAGCAAAATAATATGGAATATGGCCCGTATATTCACTGTAGAAAACAGTACCTCTCACGTATCTGCGTTGCAGTTTCTGTCGGAAAATAGTCATTATTTGACATAATTTTAGATGCATAAGTGTAACTTATTCCCATATTAATACTCAAAAAAAAAATTTTAATTATAAATACTTGAATTTGATAGCTTAGATATGAGAAGTTTTGTCAAGTAATGTTAATACCGAGATGAGTCGTCAAACTGATGAGGATTATAAAAATTATAACAGAATTATTAAGAATTGAAACCCACAAGATCACTGAAGAAAATACTTAATCATATAAAAATTATAAACACTGTTTGCTAAAAAAAAAAAACACATTTCGAATGGCTGTTACCTCGTGGCTAATTATGTATACTTTAGATAGAAATCTGTAAATTCAAAACTGAATTTCCATCAAAAATATTCTCTACTTGTTTTCATTGTATGTATACTTATTTGCTAGCAAATCCGTTGAGTATGAAGCTATCTAGATATAAAATTATAAAATGTCTATAAACGCAGAGATCAGGAGACGTACTGTATCAAAATACCCACAACTATAGGAACGTTGATATTTCTTATTGGTGCCACAGGATATAAGTTTCTCACAATATGTAATTGTGTCGATCCCTTGTGGTTAGACTGTAATATATCATTTTCCTGTACCTTTGCTAAATTCCTTTTCTTCGTATGCTTTGTACGTTTTTCTCATAGAAACACAACAGTTAATTTATCTTTACTTGATGCAATCACCACCAATAAAACTGTACTGCAACACTTCGATCTGAGGTTATTGATTTGGATTCCAATACAATGCAGGAAATTATCGAAACATTACAAAAGTTGATTAATTAATTAATAAAAAAAAAAGTCATCCCTACTTTACAATAAGTCTTAGAATCAAACAAATATCCAAGGAACCGGAACATTCTGGAATGCTGTTGAAATTGCACTGCTTGACTTGGGGATATAATCAAATACTATTCTTGATCTACTCTTCTCATCAGCTATCGAGATATTTTCAATACAGTAAAGCCTCAGAAAGTCCTGTTTCAGAGCTTTGTTTTTGGTTTGTTCTTTTTTTTTCTTAATCTTACAAATATTCGTTTATTTTGGCCTTCAACTTTGAATAGCCTCTATAATAGACAGAATAGTTGGGATCAAACAAACTGTTGTTTCACTAATCCACTCAAACAGTCAATTCGTAGCAAGTCTAGCAATCTATTCACAACTATAAATGCTTTTAGTGTCAACAATAAGATGCCATTAACTGACTACATCTGATTAAACTACGAAAATACGATTTATAACGAAGATGGACGAAGTATGTAACATTTCTTTCTTACGTTAGCACAAGGACGGTAGTTTTTGAGGAGAGGGAGAAGTCTATTACATCGTTCTCAACACTTGATTGCTACTTCTCAATTAACTCCGAAAGGATGAAAAAGCGATATTTAAACTGAGAACATAAAGAGCCAAAACAAATGCCGCTGAGCTTTTTGTGCGGCACGATAACGATTTTGCCAGCTCGCAGCCTTCAAGAAGTATATAATGTAAAATAGAGGAGAGTGAAAATGAACCAGTATTAGGGCGACATAATTAAAAGTATTTCCATGAGAGCGACTTTCACGAGTCAAAGTTTTCATGTTGTGTTGGCACCTTGTCGCTTACGACGTCGAGGGTTCCAGTTGATCCGATCAACGGAACAGCCTGCTCGTGAAATTAACGTGCAAGTGGCTGAGCACTCCACTGACACGTGTGCCCTTAACGTAGTTCTCGGGGATATTCAGCGTGACACAGTGTGACAAGGCTGACCCTTTGAATTACAGGCACAACAGAAACAGGAAGTAAGAGTGAGAGAAAGTTGTGGTGAAAGAGTACAGCAGGGTTCGCCACCATCCCCTGCCGGAGCCACGTGGAGCTTTAGGTGTTTTCGCTCAATAAACACTCACAACACCCGGTCTGAGAATCGAATCCGCGATCCTATGACCGCGAGTCCGCTGCCCTAACTACTGGGCCATTGCGCCTCCAAGTTTTCAACCAACACCCTAAAACACAAATTTATTTCAGGTGTTTAGTGTTTTTTTTTTCTTTTTCAATTCCTTGAAAATAGTTTATTAATTGTAATTATTACAATCAACAAATCATTTTTCGTCAGAACTGATTGGCTTCTAAAATGCTGCACCATTTATTGGGACTATTTCGTAATAGTCGGCAGTTCGTCCCACCGAACGGCACATTAGACAAGTACCTTTTACTATAGGTCTGGGCAGACCAATACTTAGTGAATGAATTTGGTAGATGAAAGCAGTGTGGAAACCTGTCGTGTGTGTTTGTTCTCACCGCCACCGCTTGACAACTACTGTGGGTTTGTTTACGCTCCGTAACTTAGCAGCTGGGCAAAAGAGACTGATAGAATAAGTACCAGATTTAAAACAGACTAGAACTGATTGTTCGCATAAACCTTTCAAGGCGATGGCCCAGCGTGGCCACAGTCAACTGACTGAAACAAGTAAAAGATAAAAGACAGACAAACTTAAGAGTTCAGTACATTTTCATTTGATCCTTGGAGTGAATTTGTTTCACAATTTATGGGCAGTTACGTAACAAAAACAATGTTTTCTCCCCAACATGGTGAAGAGTTCTAGTAAAATAACAAACGAGTCTTAAACAAGAAAATATTTGAATTATAGAAATGAAATCAAAATAGTTTAGACCTATTAAATTAAATGTATACCTCAGTTGTTTTCTCGAAACAATGAAAATCTGCATTTGCTTTAAAGGATTAGTTAATTATTTAAACCTATTCTAAAAGAAAATATTCAATTAGTTAAAATAATTTGCTCACTGAGTTCAAGGGATCATGATTTCTCATTATTCACAGAAAAAAAAAACGTTTTAAATAAGTGCAATATAATAATTAACTTCACGAAAAAGCTTCAAAGGAAGAAACTGTATATTTTTTTACTGTATACCAGGTAGAGAGATCGCGATCCTTCTATACCCTGCAGAAAAGCAACTGCAATTTATGAATAATAAATAAATAACTTTAGCGTCCACTTTGGTAGGGGTAATAAATCTACTATGTTCCATACATATGAAAAATTACTGTCTAACTAGCCGGACATGAATATAAAAGTTGGCAGGAGAAAATGGATATAAAATTTTGTCTTTTTGAGCATGTATGTGAGTGTGTGCGTTAGAAGAGAGAGTTATGTATAATCTGTTAATGGAACAAACTGATTATGGGAGTAATGATTATAATAGCGTGTGGCAAGGAAAACAGAGAGATAGAAGAAAGAAGAGAGGAAAAACGAAAAGGTAAAAAAAAAGTCAGTGAATGATAGTGCGAAGGGAGAAGTTGATAGGAGAAAATAAAATTTTAAAAAAAAGTTAAGTAAAGGAAAAAGAAGAGTAAAATGTTAAAGCGAGAATGAAGCAAACTACGGCGAATGTGAGGCTTGGAAGGTGGAGAAAGCAAGGCCGTAAGAACCTAAAGAGTGAAGGTGGAGCTACTAGCTAAATGACAATAATGGTAAAGTAGGAGGAGACAAAATGGTGAAGTAAAGAGTGGGATATATCAGTATAAAATATCAATAACAAAGGAGGGAAGAAAGTAAGAGTCACACTATGGACTCTTTGAAAAGTGAGCTGGCAACGTCAATCAAAGCGAGTTAGCAAGAGGAAAAGGGAGGGACCAAGAGGGAAAGTAGTGGCAAATCAGTAAGACAGAGGAGAGGGTGAGATAGTAGTTAGTTATAGCAGTAGTAGTGGTGGTAGTGGTAGTGGGGAAAGACATTCGGTGAAGCGACAGTGAGAAGTGACAGGGTAGTATTTTAGAGCAGTAAAAGAGAAAATGAATTTATAGCAAGAGATATAGGGTTTGGCGTGAAACTGATAGATATTACACACTGAAAAAGAGAGAGAGAGTAATAACAAATTAGAAAGACAGAAAGAAACACAAGGAGAAAGAGAGGGAAGTTGGGGGGGGGGGGAGAGAGCGGTGGCGGATTGAAATGCACAACTACGTAGAAAGTCTAGTCGGTGAGATGTAGTGAGAGGTTGCTGACTGTGGAAGTAGCTATGGTGTCATTCACTGTAAGTAATGTGTGTGTATATAGAGGAAGAGGAAAACCTTTACTGCTATATACATACATTGCAATGCTGTCTATATATATTTCGGATATATACATGTATATAGTGTGTTTACCGTTCGTTATACATACATGACTGTATACTTCTGTACGCGTTAGATAATCAATACACTCAAATCAAATTACTGTTCAGTAGTGCTTTTGTTGCTATGTGTATATAATATATAGGTGTATCTGAGTGTGTGTTTAGTGTATATATGCAATATACATCCGTGTAATTAAATATTATTAATCCTTTTATAATGCGAATATACGAGTGGAAAACTGGCAATGAATGAATATATTATTTTGTACATCCTATCGGACAATGAACATAATCTACGTGATTAATGTCTAAAAGAAGTCCTTTTTAAAAAAAAATATTATTCAGTAATATAGAAGAGAGCCTAGATTCCTTCTTTATCAATTCGGTTGAGTATATCCTTGTAGTGTAAATACAAATATACCATAATCATCTATAAATAACTACACACAAGGAAACTGCTTTAACACATGAAAGTATATATAACTTATTCTACTAAGATTTACTTAGGAAATGTCTCACTCGATGTCGCTGATTATGAGGTAATTTCGAGAATTTGTTGATATATAGTAGTGGATCTATGTAGAATATACATATTTAACGCCTAAATATTTAAAGTAGCAAACAATATACTATAGGTTCGTATCTCTAGTGCCTCAATTCTATAAACCTAGTCAGATGATGAGCAACTCTAGATGGATAATCGTCATATTCAGTAGTGAATCTTAGCTGGGACTGCAGAAATCTAGGTTTAATTTTAGTTTGATGGGTTAAATTGTTAAGAAGCTAACTCAAGCATAACCATCTCATTCAGCAAAATTTTAATAAACATTCATTTTTTTTCTTTTTTATATTAGGGCAGTGGATAGCAGAACTGGTGGGAGAGCAGGATAATATGCCTTGTATTTAATTATGTCTCTTGGAGCCAAATTCAACTGAGGTCGACTTTTACTTTTCGTCCTCCCGAGGGCAATAAAAGCCGTAACAAAGTATTGAGTTAGATTTGAACGGATGTATGCCTACCCCCAAATTTGTGACGTGCCTTATCTTAGAAATCCATGTTAATGATTAGTGATAAGAATAAAGAGAGGCTTTCATCACATGGGCTTGGTGGTCAGTTAAGCTCCCGGATGTATGACGCAAATAAGGCATCAGTTTGTTCCGTATTTTCTCACGTTTTCCCTCATCCAAGTGGCATCAGTTTTCTCTCTCTCTCTCTCTCTCTCTCTCTCTCTCTCTCTCAGTTGCCTGCAGTTATTTTGGACTACTAAAGTCCAATGAATTGAGCCTGTTTGGGTATATTTTTTATCTGCTACTCATTGTTGATATTAAGGGTGTATAAAGCGAGTGACAAAGTGCAAGTCGGTAGCTTCTATCAAGTGAGAGACCGCGTGCAGTTTTCATCCTTGGTTGAAGACATTTCCGTCATTTACACTGTTAATACTCTTCCCTGTGATATATGATTCTGTACCTTCTTAGACATTAATATGAAGAATATATAACAATTTTCTGAAGCTTTTTTTTTTTTTTTTTTGTAGATTAACACGCTGAACAGTTAAACCAAATACTTAGTTTAAGCAAAGCCATCTGAGAGTTGTAAAATAAGAATATTGTTATTGTTCAGCCTTTAGGTCAGCTCTGATTGAGTAGGTTTATAGCCAAACACGTTCCAACTACAACCTTCTCATCTTTTCCTAATGCATGGCACCTGCGACCCACGATTATCCAAACATTCTGTTGTACAGCTGCCTTCGAATATTTTACTCCAGGTAAGATGACACCAATGCATGTCGGCTGGTCTTTGTATTCAACAAGAGAATTTCTACACGATCATTCGATCTGCTGGAAATAGTAAACAAATCTCCCTCAAATCACACCGTACCGCCTTAAATGAAGGCTCTTTTGGACAATGTAGTTTCTGATGAACAAAAAGACAGGATAGCTATGACTGAAACGTATTTAATTATTGGTTTATTCGACCAGAGCTGATCTAGGGCTAAAGAACAAAAGCCAAGTTGACTTCGAGCTATCGATGGAACGTCAGGCAACTAGCGAGATATAGCTGGCATATTCCTTTCAAGTAATACGTACCGTCTCAATTTATAAAAAGATACATTGCTCAATGAAGTTCTGTGTTCACAAAAAGACGAAATAATACATATTAATATAAGAGAAAGCCACCTAGAGGGCGGTGTTTCTTCTATGAAAACTTTAGAACTATGAAAAATTGAAAAATAATTTTATTTAAAAAAATGGAAGCGCGGACATGGCTGTGCGGGTAAAAAGCTCGCTTCCCAACCATATAGTCTTAAATTCAGTCACATTGGGGCACTTTGAGCAAGTGTCTTTTACTATTCCTCTAGTCCCAGGCCAATCAAAGCTTTTGTGAGTGGATTTGTCCTGTGTGCGTAGTATTTGTCCCACTACCACCGCTTGAAAACCGGTGCTGGTTTGTTTACGTCCCCGTAACTTAGCATTTCGGTAAAGAAGCTGATAGAGTAAGTACCAGACTTTAAAAGAAAACGTACTGGCGTCAGTTTGTTTGAGGAACTTCAAGCCAGTGCACCAGCACGTCCACAGTTCAATGATTGAAACGGGTAGAAGACGGATTAGATTCATAGTTTTTACCGTATTTTCCACATTTTTAAATGTAATTTTATTCTTATGGAGTGTTATAGCATCTTGCAGCACACCAGTGATTTTTACGAAACTTCTCAGAAACCACTGCTGCAGCAGAGTGTGATTTCAGGGAAATTTGGTTCGTATATGCAGCAAATCAAGCGATCGCTCAAAAGCTCCCTTAACGGAAATGTGGTTAACCATTAAAATCTGAAACAGAAGCGTAAGAGAAACGAAAAAAAAACCTCCACGTAGTCACTCGATCAATGAGAAACAGCAGCCAAATCTCATTCAACCACACCCTACTGTCTTAATTAAAGGGTGGAGGAAGAACACATTGGCTATTGAATTCCTAGGTACACTTATCGCTGGAATGCATTTCAGGATAAGTTTGTTAGATTAGGGCTGAAAAGGGATCAAGCAAGTATGAATGAATAATTGAAAATACATCTTTTTTTCAGAACGAAATTTAAAATATTATCTGTTTGCTCTTTTCAGTCATTGCACTATAGCCATGCTGGGTTACCACCCTGAATGGTTTAGTCGAACAAATGGACCCCAGCACTTCCTTTTTAAAACCCTAGTACAACCCTTTTGCCGAACCACTAAGTTATGGGGACGTAAAAAAACTAGCACCGACTGTCAAGCAACGGGAATGCACAAAGACACACATAGACACACACATAGGTGTGTATGTCTGTATATATATATATAAGAAAAAAGCAGAGATTAGCCGCATTAGTTTCAATTCTAGGTTTAGATTTCATCAGCTACTAGGTACCATCTTTAACTGACGGTGGAGACTCTGCATATAAACCTAATATTTCTAATCAGATAAGGTGGTGAGCTAGTTGAATCGTTAGCTTGCCGGGCGAAATGCTTAGCAGCATTTCGTCCGTCAGTCTATCGATTTAATTAAGCCATAGGTATAATAATGGGTTTATAAGCCCTGTGCGGGCTGTTTAAAAAAGTGTTTGGAAGCTAACGAAATCCCGTCACGAGAATAAGACTAGTTAGTCCGGCTGATCTCTCTTCTGCTCACGAAGAATATTGTATATAAAATAGTGTTTACACCTACCTATTTACATATAGTACTCACTAAAATCTATGGTTGTATTCCGTAGCACAGTATAACACGTGCGTTTGTGTTTATGTATGTATATACCCACACACACACATTCATACATACATGCACACACATACATAAACATACATGCATGCACACACACACACACACATACATACATACGTACATACATACATACATACATGTTCTTGTGTCATCCAATGTTTGGTAATTGATATTCGATCTTTAAATCAAGCATTTTGAAACTTATAGTCGCAACGGATTGACAAGGTTATTTATAATGCAAAATGTATGTTTGCTTGTGTGTGTGTGTGTGTGTGCCTGTGTTTGACACAGTACGGGTTATCGACGTTAGTATTGTGTCAAATGATTCAAAGATAAAATTTGCAACCCAACTGAAATATTCAGGATGTGGCAAAAAAAAAACTCGCGATTTCACGAACCTTGATTAATGTTTTAACAGTAAACAAAACGATGTGCACCAGTCCCAGACCATAATGATACCTGAACAAAAACAGTAAACCATTGGCTACATGTATATACTATTACCGTGTGCCTAACTTCATTAGCATCACATTAAAAGATGTGTAAAATACGGGAGGTTTTTCTGCCGCTGTCTGTACTATGACCGATATCGCTGATCAAATTCCACCCCACTTTCCTTTTGCAGGCAATGCTTTAGCATGTCCACTGTCCAATAACTGGAACCAGTAAAAGTATATGGTTGAAAAATTTGCATATTAGTCGATAGTTATTCCTGCCCTTATCACCAGCATTACATTGATTCCACCCACCGTCAATTCACATAGCTTTCCGTGGTCCAGCTCAGTCGAGGACTAACAACAGAGCCTCTATACGGTCAGTGGACATGCTAGAACTAACAGCCAAATTTTTTTTCCATAACACCCTACTACCTTAAAATAGGAAGGCTAGACACATCACATAACGTAGTCCGCAATATACAAATAGACAAAATGGTCACGGCTGGAATGCCGTTGATCAGGATTTGTTGAGTTCGAACTTATTACAAATCCAAGTGAAGGTATAACCAGAGAGATGCAAAGTCCCTTTCGTTTAATGTAAATGCTATGCCCTTGTGTACTAAACTATATCTACGAAATCCAATCCTCAAACATAAAGAGGTTTCCTTATTTTTTTCTGTTTTTAATTTATTTATTTTTTATATATGACAAGCGCGTGACCAGTTCTGAGAGTCTGGATATTTTTTCATTAAGCAAGATTTTTTTTTCCCAGTACGATAGATGGGTGTGCGTGTGTGTTCCAGTAACTTTTTTAAATATATGTATAACGCAATACAGCAGTCACTCGCTAAACAAGTAGAATACGAAATCTGTGTGTCTGCGTGTGATATTATTTGTGTTTGTGATTATTTGTGTCCGTGTGTGCGAGCGAGTTGCTGGTTATTAAGTTGGACGTCAGGAAATAAAAGGCAACAGAACGAACGACAGAAGAAGAAAAGTGGAGAGAGAAAAATAAACAAAAAGCTAACAATTCTCGAAATGTCGTCAATCGTTAATTTCTTGACGAAAATATATAGATTTAAGAATACAAAGATTCCTGTACACGTTTAATGTTTCAACGACAATACTCACTCCGTATAGCTTAACTGAGGAAAGAGACGAAACTTTTTAGCAGTTGTTTCGCCCCCGGTCACCTCTGAGCAAGTAGACCTATTGATCAAAAGCTTTTCAGCCATGGCCATATAGACTTGCTTTCAGTCTTGGTGTATCATGGATTACACTATACATACACTTCCCTGCGCTTTATAAGGAATCGTTGTTATTTTAACTTTTTGACGCGATGCCCTATTAGAGCGTAAGTACAACTTTTAAATTTTAGAAATAATTAAATAAGATTTTTTTCACATCAAACTTAGTAAAGACGCATTTTTTTCACTCCATAACGCAAAGAACTTGAACCATTTCAAAAGAAATTCTATGGAAACGTGTTAATCAGTCACATTTATGTGTCTAATTTAGATAACTCAATACTAAAACTAAACATGAATTATAACAATACTCATACAAATTTTATAACACTATAATTGCGATTAACTCAAGTTTCTACAGAATTAAGTATAACGAGAGAAAATATTTTACGCTTAACGTTAAAAAATAATATTTTACTAGTCATTAAGAAATTGACCGTTACCCAGTGTATACTTTTTATAATAGAGTAATTTAAAAGGTTTAGCTCTTGTTTCTGGTAGATCTAGCAACTGCGTAGAGAACTCGTTTGATTGCGCAGTGTTTTTCAACTGATGTACCAACGAAAATATCTGGAAGAAGCGACATATTTATTAGATTTAGAATTCGAACCTATAATACCTTTGGAACATTGATAAAATTCTCTGCAATAGGCATAAAGTCCCGAGGAACATAAATAAAATGAAAACAAACTTCTAAGAGAACTATTTAGGCATGTCACCGATAGAAAATATATAACTTAGGATGCATCGAAGTAGTTTTCGAAAACAGTCACGAAGAAAATATGTACTGTACAACATTAGGGTTTTTAAAATCAAGATGATCAACAGACACTAGAATTAATGTTTATACGTTCCTGTACGTATAAGAAGAAATATAAAATTTTACTTCAGTGAAACATAGAACTATACGAAGAGTTGATAACAACTGTAGTTTATGAAATGACGTTTGCAGCATTTACAACATGGCCGAGAGAAAAACACCAGAGGAAAGTGTTTGTATTTTAAATACAAATATTTTTGGGAAACATGCATATGTCATGTACTGAACGAAAAAGTTTTGCCTGTCCAAAGCATTTTTCATAAGTTTGTCATGAATGTCTGTGCTTGTTTTCAGATTTAATTAGGCCTTGTGCCATACGTTCTTAGTAATATAAAGCTTTCCTTACATAAGTCCCAAGTTACCCTGGTCGTTAAAAAATAGCAATACGTATCATGATGAATGACCCCCAGAGAAATATGTCTTGTGCATCACGTGATAAACAGGACAGGCAAAGGGTTAACTGAAACTAACAGTTCAGTGACCGCGATGTACCTAGGCCAAAAATGTGTTCTGACATTTTGTATATGCCTATGTCTATGTCTCTAGGTTACTGGAAATAAGATTTGACAATTGCCGTGCTGATGATGCCTATTGAGGCAGGAAAACGTGTGTACGACTGTCTCCTAATCCCCAAACAATAAGCCTGTCCTTTCCCTTAATCGCATGAATTCTTGATTCTTCAGATTATCTCCCTTTCTCATATGGAGTTGCTCTCAATTGTCATTTGGTAAATTATGACATCTTCTAGAAGTGGGAATAATTTTAATAAATCAAGAAGAATTGGTGGCTATATCTAACACGTCACCTCTGAAGAACTGATATCCATATAGTAGTGAATAGTCACTGGCATTTTCTGAGTGCCTGTAACCCTTTGCTTGTCCAAAGCATTTCCATAAGTTTGTCCTAAACGTCCATACATGTTTTCAGATTTAGTTAACTCTTCTTTCGTACGTTCGGAATAATATAAAACTTTCTTTTTATAAGTCCTAAGTTACCCTGGTGGTTAAAAGATTGTAGAGTGTGTATCATATGTGATGCAATAGACAAACACAAACACACATAAGATGGGCTTCCACACAGTTTCCGTCTACCATACTCGCTCACATGGCGTGGATGGGCCGGACTACAGTAGAAGGCATATGCCCAAAGTGCGCACAGTAGGACTGAACTCGAAGCCACGTAACTGCAACGCGAGTTTCTTAACCACACAGCTATGCCTGCGCCTTACGTCAGAGAATAACAATAAAATTTCCCTGATATCGTTCCCTATTGTCATACGAAAAACAAACAAAATGGACATTTTAAAATATAATCATGGATTGACTAGTCTAAAATATTCGGGCTAGGGAGCCCGATTATTTGCACCTTCCTCTCTTCCTCGCACTAGTTTCATATACCCCTAAAACAAAATCACGAACAGTATGTACCCTTCCTCTTTTGACTAAATCATTTTTTAAAATGAGAGTGAAATACCACTAGAATGAGTTGAAGCTCTTTTGATTCACATGGAGACTTCATTCAGTTTCATGAAAGATTGTCTCCAATCTTTACAGCTCAAACGTGACAACCAGGCTGTAAAAGAGTGTGGTTTAGTCACATCGACTGAAAAACAAACAAAAGTAATAGATCTGAAAGCAATTTTGTTCCGCCTTACCAAATAGCTTTCGGACATTATGGTGACGAGCAAAATTAGCAGTGTCGAATGGAAACTCCTACGAGGCTATCTTTTGTCTTTTTTATCTTCTATATTGGTTTCAGTCATTGGACTGCGACCAAGCAGGAGCATCGCCTTGAATAGTTTAACCGAACAAATTGGGTTAGAACTTATATTTTTTCCTAATTCTGGTACTTATTCTGTCGGCCCTTTTGTGGAACCGCTAATCTACAAAGACGTAAACAAATCAACACCGGTAATGGTGGTGGAGGTGACACATTCACGCGTGCACACACACATACGCACAAGTGACGGACTTACACGCAGTTTCCGTCTACCATGTTCATTCACAAGGCGTTGGTCAGCCTGGGCTACTGTAGAAGATACATTCCCAGGGTGCGCACAGAGGGTCTAAACTGGAAACCACGCAGTTGCAAAGTGAGCTTCTTATCCACACAGCTATGCCTGTTTTACATCAGAGAATAACAGCAAAATATATCTGATATCACATCCTATTCTCATTAAAAAAGATTAATTAAATGGATATTTTATGATATAATCTTGGATTGATTGGTCTAAAAAAACAAAAACAAGACGGTATGGCCACGGCTAGAATGCCTTTAAACAAAGGTATACTCATTCACAGATGAGCTGGGACTAAGATAGCTACATACCAATAACCACAGTTCTTATTTAGAGCTAAATGAACCAGACCGTAGATAAATGAGGATCTGGATTAAAGACGCAACGTAATGATTGTAATAGGTTACGAATCACCACTGTTCTCCTTTTGTTGTCTCTTAACCTAACGATTTGTCCAATCGCTCTCTCTTGCCAAAAGAAGTAATCAATATCATTTATTGTATCGGAATCACCATCTAGTGGCAAGACTACAGGATTTCCAAAGAAGAATAAACTGAGTGGGTTCCCGTTATTTTCTTCACATAAAAATATAAAGTGTATTTTTATTGTAAAATATCATGTAATTTAGAAATATCATTTAATTTCATTTTAATTAATCAATATACCTGGAGTGCATCTTGCACAATGCGTGTGCGTTTGTGTGCTGGGGAAGTGAGAAAGGAAAAAGGCTTTCATCCGTGTTTTCATGTGTGTGTGTGTGTGTGTCGGTATGTATTTATGTATGTATGAATGAATGAATGAGTATACAGAATCTGGGAGATTTTTTACCTCGGGCGTGCACTATTATTGTGGAGGCGCAATGGCCCAGTGTTTAGGGCAGCGGACTCGCGGTCATAGGATCACGGTTTCGATTCCCAGAACGAGCGTTGTGAGTGTTTATTGAGCGAAAACACCTAAAGCTCCACGAGGCGCCGGCAGGGGATGGTGGTGAACCCTGCTGTACTCTTTCACCACAATTTTCTCTCACTCTTACTTCCTGTTTCTGCTGTGCCTGTAATTCAAAGGGTCAGCCTTGTCACACTGTGTCACGCTGATTATCCCCGAGAACTACGTTAAGGGTACACGTGTCTGTGGAGTGCTCAGCCACTTGCACGTTAATTTCACGAGCAGGCTGTTCCGTTGATCGGATCAACTGGAACCCTCGACGTCGTAAGCGACGGAGTGCCAACAACAACAACAACAGCACTATTACTATTATGTTTTATATGCATAAATATTTACTGAGCTTTTTTCTTTTTACAAAACAATTTCATTGCTTAGTAATAAACGAGCTATAACTGGGAAAGGTTATGTTGGTCTTACTCAAATTTAAACTAAATAATAGGGAGTTGTAATCTGTCAGCCTGCAATATTAAAAGTAGAAGTTTGCTATTGACAGACATATCCCGCCAAAATATTACCGGTATTTTTAGTGTGTGTGTGTGTGTTAAAGGAGAGGGAGAAAGAGTGTCTACGACGAGAATCTGCACAGCCGGTCTCACACCTTTTATTTGCTTGTTTCAGTCATTGGACTGAGGCCATGCTGGGGTACCGCCTTGAAGAATTTTAGTTGAACCGATCGACGTCAGTACTTATTCTATTTTTGAGCCTGGTATTTATTCTATCAATCTCATGCTAACCGCAAGGTCCCGAGCGTGAAATTTTTTTCCCACAAGAGTTCCGGACCCCAGTAATGAACTCATTTGCATACAGTCATTTAGAGCTCACATTGACCTTTTCAAGTTAACAAACACACTCTACCAAGTAAACTCAAGACGAAGATCGGTGTTGTAAGTCGACCGATCGCCAAGTTATGCCTGATTTAAAAGGAGACAAGCAATTAGATAGATTTGCATCTATACCTATTGTCGGATTTTGTTAGGGCCCCATATGGTAAAGATGTGGATGGGGAAAATGTGGGTAGCGGGTGATGTGTTAGCAATCCTCTCCCCTTACAAATAACTATGCAGAGGCAGTCATGGTTGAAACAAGAACAAGAACAAGCAGTCTTAAAATGGAAAAGAAGCATGGTTCATTCTTCACCCAACTGACCGTATCGCCCATCACTCGATACGTGCTCATAAGTTAGTTTGATAGTTGAGCTCTGACTGTATGCAATTGAGTTTATAACTGGGGTCCGGGACTCGTGTGGGAAAAAAGTTCGCATCCCAGGCACGTACATACATGCACACACACACATACATACATACATACATATGCATACATAGGTATGTGTGTGCATATAGATAGTCGTGTAGCCCCTTGATTATCCATATAAAGTAGTCTTAAATTATGTTAGAATATTAGTGGGTAGCCTAATTTGTATATTTGCTTGTAACGGCTCGTCATTGATTAAGCAATATTTGTGCATAACACGGCGTAAATCAGAAGAACTGAAATAAGTTTAAACAAAAGAGAACCTCATTGTGGTTTAAATAAGAATGTAAACACGTTCTATTCTATGGATATGCAGCAAAACTAGAAGAGGTGTCTCTTGACGGACCACATGCTCTTCTTCGTTATGTGTATGTATTTGTGTAAAGTACTGATTTTGATATATTTTTCCTGGGTTTCCATCTTTACTTCGTTCTAAGTGTCTTGTTGGTCTTGCATAATTTGGAGCCTTTTCACGCGGAGAAGCGTCATGTGAGACGGTCAGGATATCAAGGCTGCTCTAAAATTCTAGCCTTCCTGCACCGCTTTCTCTGTCATTTGCAATAGAATAGGTATTTCTGTAGCCTGTGGTCTATCATATGAGCTAAATTTTCTGCCGAGTGTAGCTAGGATTTCATCAGTATGTTTGCTCAAAGGTGCTGTGAGCAATATACACTGCTGAGAGAGTACTCTTCAGCTCATCCTTATATTTGAGCCATGATCGACCAAAATTCTTGTGGCCACTATCAAGCTGGCTGTTCCAAATGTTTTATGGATTCGAATCGAGACTGTTTGGGCAACTTCCACGAAGCCTACAATTCTATCTATATAACACTACAAGTGCAATTAACTCAAGTTTCTACAGAATCTCCTAATATAATAATGAGCGTAGTGTTTATATATATATATATATATATATATATATATATATATACATATATATATATATATATATATATATATATATATATATATATTGATAGAAAAGGTAAGTCAACAAAAGAAAGAACGAGACCTGTCCAGAATCACGCTGGACGCGGAGGAAGAGAGAAAATAGTAATTCCGTGAAGGAGAAGTAGTGAGAGTAATAGCCCTGACTGAGAGAGAGTGGGAGAAAGCAATAGCAATGAGAGAAAGGAAGAGATGATAGATGAATAAGGAAGGAAGGGGCGAAAAAATCATCGCTTCAACTGTGTGAGTATGTGTGTGCGTGTACAAGGGAAGTATGTGAATGTTTGTATGTGTGATTATGTACCTTCTTTATATATAAAATACTACAATTAGCCATCATTATGACGGCACGTGATCAGTTAGTTAAGTATAACGAGAGAAAATATTATACATTTAATGTAAAAAAATATATTTTACTGGTCATCATTAAGAAATTTACCATTTATAGGTGCAAGCCTGGTAGTGTGATAAGAAGCTTACTTCCCAACCACATGGTTTGGGGTTCAGTCCCACTGCGTGACACCTTAGGCAAATACCTTCTACTCGTGCTTGTGTCTGTGTTTGCCCCCCCCCCCCTCGCTTGACAACCCATATTAGTGTATTTACGTTCCTGTAACTTAGTGGTTCGGTAAAAGAAACCGTTCAAATAAGTGCCAGTATAAGTCCAGGGGTCGATTTCTTCGACTAAAAGGCGGTGCTCCAGCATGGCCACAGTCAAAATTACTGAAACAAGTAAAATAATACCCAATGTATACTTTATAAAGCTATAATAAAGTAATTTAAGAGATTTAACTGCTGTTTCTAGTAGGTCGAGTAACTTTGTGCAGTGTTTTTCATTTGATGTACCAACGAAAATATCTGGAAGAAGCGACATGTTTGTTAGATTCGAACCCATAATACATTTGGTACAGCCAGCTTGATAGTGGCCACAAGGATCATGGCTCAAATATATGGATATATAAGGTCGATCATTGCTCAAATATAAGTTAAAGCCGAAGAGTAATCTCTCAGCAGTGTATATAGCTCACAATACCTTTGATCAAACATCCTTGGAGCGAACAAAATGGAGATCTTCATGTCAAAACGATATATAAGAGATTTTGTTTCAATCGGCATTAACAGACTAAGGGGTACAAGCCT
Source organism: Octopus bimaculoides (assembly GCF_046866305.1). Taxonomy (NCBI): domain Eukaryota; kingdom Metazoa; phylum Mollusca; class Cephalopoda; order Octopoda; family Octopodidae; genus Octopus; species Octopus bimaculoides. Next base: position 74,802,926 of record NC_142933.1, read on the forward strand.
AAGGAGATTGTTGTTGGCACTCCGCCGCTTACGACGTCGAGGGTTCCAGTTGATCCGATCACCGAAACAGCATGCTCGTGAAATTAACGTGCAAGTGACTGAGCACTCCACAGACACGTGTACCCTTAACGTAGTTCTTGGGGATATTCAGCGTGACACTGTGACAAGGCTGACCCTTTGAATTACAGGCACAATAGAAACAGGAAGTAAGAGTGAGAGAAAATTGTGGTGAAAGAGTACAGCAGGGTTCACCACCATCCCCTGCCGGAGCCTCGTGGAGCTTTAGGTGTTTTCGCTCAATAAACACTCACAACGCCCGGTCTGGGAATCGAAACCGCGATCCTATGACCGCGAATTCGCTGCCCTAACCACTGGGCCATTGCGCCTCCACAGCCAAAGGAGAAAAGCGGCTGCAAACATATTGCCTGCACTGACCGGTAATCTTCATACTTGCAACATTTGCGGGCTTCTTTGCAAATCGTTGGCGGGACACAAATGTCACATCGACATAAGCATTATGACTGACAAAGAAAGTGTAGGCTGTCGCATCCTCATACGTTGAAACCGATAGGAGAGTCCATCATATATATACATATATATATATCCACACACACACACACACACACACACACACACACACACACACACACACACACAATTATGGGTGTTCTTTTTTTCTGTTACATGAACAAACCTGAATGCCCTTTGACACTCTTAAAAAGACAACATACAGCTGAACGGAGAGATGAAAAGGAGGTCGCTATGCATATATACATATATACACATACTCAAGGTACAAATAGAGATACTAAAAGGAAAGAAAATAAATACCTGACCAGTTTTAAGGCCCACTAATTTTAAAATAAGTACTATAGCTTTAAAAGTAAACTTGCAATTTTCAATATAGGAGACGACATTTAAGAAAGCCTCATCTTCCTCACACCAAGAAACAATAATTACTTTAGCTGAAATGCATAGATAAGAGTCAAATATATTAAAATTAATAAAAAGAACACGGTGAAATTGCCGAGGGCAAAGAAATATCCGACGTTTCGGATAATGTCTTCTGAGTAAAGCTGATGAGAGGGAAATAAAAGAAACACAGCTGAATTTTATATCCTGAAGAACGGAAGATGCTGTGAGCTACATGTGTAGGTAGGAAATACTAAGAAAGTGAAACCTAGCGAGAGAGACAGAAGGAAAGAGAAATGAAAGGAGGAGGAGGAGGAGACGTGAGGTGAGATGGAGGTAAAAAAAAAACTGGCATGAGAGGGAAACTGAAGGATAAAAGTGTTATCACTGAACTAAAGAGCCGAAGGAATAGAAAGAAAGGAATTCAGTTAAACCAGTCGGTGACATATTTCTGAGTTTCAATATGGAATATAAAAATATATGTGTAACATAGGTTCCCTTCGGTTTCAACTATGAGTATTTAGGTGTTCGATCAACTGGCTTCCTTGCTCACTGGCCTCTCCACAAACACGCGTACCGTTAACGATACTCGCAAGTGGAATCAATGAGACACATTGTGACCAGGTTGGACCTTTAAATTGCTGGTACAGTCGTCCGATGGGCTTCCACACACTTTCTGTGTAACCAATTTCATTCACATTTGATAAAAATCGTGGCTAAGGTAAAAGGCATTTACTGAAGATGCCACAAAGAGGGAAATTAATCCAGGACCTCGAGATTTCGACGTGAATTTCTAAACCATTCGAGACGTAAGCACACACACACACACACACACATATATATATATATATACACACACACATACACACACACACACCTATATATACACACGCTGGCAAAGGCGGCGAGCTGGCAGAATCGTTAGCACGCCGAGCGAAATGCTTAGCGCTATTTCGTCTGCCGCTACGTTCTGAGTTCAAGTTCCGCCGAGGTCGATTTTGCCTTTCATCCTTTCGGGGTCGATAAATAAAGTACCAGTTATATACATATAAATATATATATATATATACATATATACGACAGGCTTTCAGTTTCCGTCTACCAAATCCACTCACAAGGTTTTGGTGTGTGTGTGTTTGTGTGTGGGTATGTGTCTAGATTTATATATCTTTGCAGTTTCGGTTGGTTATACTCGAGACTGCTCCAGTCTGGCCAGCCCCAAGGAAAATCTAAGCTAAGAGCACTGGATTCCTTGGAAGTAAGCAGAAAATGTATACGAAAACAAGGACAGAATAAAATACAGAGAAATGGTACACAAATACAAATATAAACAACAGGACATTAACAACAAGTGTCTTTCGACTAAGGAGGAATTGAATTAAGATGGCGTGTGTGGAAGTGAAGTCTTATAGTAGGGACATAAGATGTCGTTAATGTCCTGTTGTTTACATTTGTATTTATGTGCCATTGCTAAGCGTACTAGATTCCTTGGAAGGGAGCAGCGAATGTATACGAAAACAAGGACAGAAAAAACGGAGAAGTGGTACACAATTACAAATATGGAGAACAGGACATTAACATCTCATGTCCTGCCGTAAGGCTTCACTTCCACAAATGCCAGCTTAATTTAATTTCTCCTTAGTCGAAAGACACTTGTTGTTAATGTCCTGTTGTTCATATTTGTATTTGAGTACCATTTCTCTGTATTTTTTACTGTCCTTGTTTTCGTATATATTCGCTGCTTTCTGCCAAGGAATCTAGTGCTCTTAGCTTAGATTTTCCTTGAGACTGACCAGATTGGAGCAGCCTCGAGTATCACCAGACGAAGGTGCAAAGATAATCTGGAACTCGACTGACGAAAGAAAACTCCGAATGACCCGTCCTTGTTTTTTCATGTCCCTTTTTGTATCATCCACCTGTCTGAATGTTACGTTATTGCCTGTTGCATTCTTGTCCTATTCTTTTTTTTTGTATTCTTTGATATATATCTGTGTGTGTGTGTGTGTGTGTGTGTGTGTGTGTGTGTGTGTGTGTGTGTGTGTGTGTGTGTGTATGTTTGCGTGTCTGTGTTTGTCCCCCCCCCCCCAACATCGCTTGACAACCGATGCTGGTGTGTTTATGTCCCTGTCACTTAGCGATTCGGCAAGAGAGACCGATAGAATAACTACTAGGCTTACAAAGAATAAATCCTGGGGTCGATTTCTTCGACTAAAGGCGCTGCTACAGCATGGCCACAGTCAAATGACTGAAACAAGTAAAAGAATAATATATATATATATATATATATATATATATATATATATATATGTACATATATATACATATATATAAATATGAATGTATGTGCGTTTTTTCAGTGTTTTCAAATAACACGGAAAACATAAATAAACAGTTACCAGGGTAGCAAAAATACACACAAGTAACAAGGATGTTACAGCCTATTTATAAAGGTAGAAACTCCAGGTTTAGGTGAAATGTTTTCTATAATAGAGATAAATAAATAAATGGAGTATTTAAATTCTTTTACTTCCGACATGTTTCGAAGACAACTTTGGTATTATTCCGGAAGGAATAAAATGGTGTCAAACAATGCAATCTACTCATCAGGGATAAAAATAAAAAACCTAAGACATCAATAAGAAATTTTAACAGAATGTGATGACTGCGTTTATGATGAAGGGAACGCTAGCAAGTTATTATTTTTTTAAAACTGTTAGTAAATATAACATCAAAGGTAGTTTATAGAAAGAGACAGAAAGAAATTTGCAGAAAACTAATAGTGTAGAGATATAGAGCGATAGGTGAATTAGAATAAAGGTTAAAAGCATGGAAGTAGATATATTTAGTGGACGTGCAATGTAATAATACAGTCAAAGGTCGAATTTTACAGAATGGTGGAAATCACTTATAGGAACTAAAAGTATGTTTCTGCCAATGTTTGCAATAATATATGCGTTCTATAAGTGTGTTTACAAGGGGATTCTTTGAAAAAAAGAATGAAAAACATTTCGCTATTACAAAGCGAGCAAAAAGATTTACCTTTGTCGTAAGGTAAAGAAATATAGAGAATATTCCATTCAAAATTAAATTGCTTATTATGATCTTTTAGATACCAGATTAATTTACAAAGCCCAGTATTGTTACGTTTATCGATATGCCTAAATGTAGAGTAATGATTAGATATTCTTTTGGACAAACGAGATGAAGAACTACCTATATAAAAAAAGATGTCAGAACCGGAAGTAATTTTAGATTGATAAATAGAGTTTCTAGTCTTAGAATTAATGCTAAGAAAACAGATGCGATTGGAGTTGACTTCAGAAACAATAACCCCGCTGTTATTATTATTTAAAGAAGAGTTAGTGTTAACAAAATTAATGTTAGTATTTTCATTAAGTGGATTTGTATTTAACAACTTATTATTGTGTGAAGTTATGATTTGTGAAAGATTTTTTTGTGTGTTAGAAACACCTATCCTAATTCGGTGTGAGTTACTAATCGAATAGTATCTTGAATTTCTTGTGAAATTATTTTCTATAGCTTCACGATCAAATCCGACCTCCATTACCAGTTCCGTGAAGCTATATATATATATATATATATATATATATATATATATATATATAGCTTCAGTCCTCCATACTATATCAACATGCAAATGACCAACTTGGAGGTAACTTGGGTCAACTTGACATCCGCATCTTATCCAAGCACCCAAAGGACCCAACACTCAGACAAATACAGGAGTACGTCCTCACAAATGAAACTTCCCCTATACTAAATAGGAAATATACATAATAGATATCATACCCCCATACCCACAGTTTACACAGGTAGAGTAGAATAGTTAGTGAACGACCGGGTGATATGGTTTGGGACGCCAAGGAAGCAGCAACCAGAAACCCTTGTGTGCCAGTGGTCGTACAAAGGAATGGAGTCCTCACCCAACTGGACAACCAGAGGAATGCAAATGCTCCCACAAGAAAAGGAAGGAAAGAACACGAGCGCAAACATAAAGAAGGAAGGGGAGAAAAGGAAAAGGCAAAAATGAAATAACTAAACCCGAAACCCGAAACCACCAAACAAAAAACTGAAAACTGAAATATGGAGGCTCCAATGGAATCCGAAACCCTAGAGGAGAGAAGCAATTTGGAGTACACTCAAAGGCCTGCAAATTTTACCTGCATGGCAAATGTTGGCATAGGGAAGACTCTAAGGCCCTTCGATTCTAATCCTTGCTTCCACACCTGAAACTTCTCCTCTAGTTCTGATAGTGACTCAGCAATAAGAGCAAGGTTATCAGCATAGAGGAGCTCCCAAGGGCATCCTGTCTTGAATTCTTGTGTTATTGCCTGGAGGACTATGACAAATAGGAGGGGGCTGAGGACTGAACCTTGGTGGACCCCTACCCCTACCTGGAATTCTTCACTGTACTCGTTGTCACCTTACTAACAGCGTCTCTGTGTATGTATGCATATATATATATATATATATATATATATATATATATATATATATATATATATATATATATTTCGTTTTGGGATTTGGTTTGCAAGATTCTTTATGTGAGTACGTGAGTCATTTTCCTTTTGTGCTTTATAATTTAACAGAGTCAAGACTATTGAAATGGTTGGAAGACGCAACGAAAATTTTAGGAAAATAAAAATAAGGAATAAGTGGAAATTTTACCGGTGTGTGTGTTAAATTTTAAGGCACACAAAGAAAATGACTCTCCCCAGACACAACAGTATATAATATATATATATATATATATATATATATATATATATATATATATATATATATATATATATATATACGAAGTGCTTGCTAAATCTCCGTCTATCAAATTCTTTAACAAGGCTAGGGGGCATAGTGGAAGACACGTGGTCAATGTGCCGCACAGTGAGACTGAACCCGAAATCATTCAGCCGTGCCTATGCCTCACGTGAACCCTTTTTCTTTTCTTTTTTTTATGTCGTTTCTTATTTTTTTCACATTTACGTATATTTCTAGGAATACAAATCCAGCTCACTATTTGACTGGTACTTTATTTCAACAACCTCGGAAGTATAAAATGCAAAGTTAACCTCACCGGGATTTGAACTCAGAGCGATTTGAACTCTTAACGAAATACTGCTAAGGCATTTTGCTCGACGACTACTACTACTACTACTACTACTACTACTGCTGCTGCTGCTGCTGCTGTTGCTACTACTACTTCTGCTGCTGCTACTACTACTACTACTACTACTGTCGCTGTTAGTGCTGCTATAATCCCTATGGAACCTCTCTGCAGCCATTCAAACTAAGCCGTTGAGAATATTTATGTCTTGACGTCGGACATATCGTACTGCTGGTAACCGAATGCCAACTCCTGTCCTTTCAGCTGGTTCGGACACATAGTAATGCTGCCATGCCTTCAGCTGGCAGCCCAACCAGCACTCATATTCGTCTCGGTTTATCTGCAACGTGTATTCACTATGTTACCAAATATATTAAAAAGGTTACATGCGCCCCGTCCCCTCCATATGCATACTCAGGCAGGCACATAGTCAACATATCACACGTTGTGATTATAAGACAGATATACAGACAGACAGGCAGACTGACTGATGAATGGGTGATAGGATGGACAGACAGTCAGACAGACAGGTAGATAGATAGATAGATAGATAGATAGATAGATAGATAGATAGATAGATAGATAGATAGATGGTTGGTTGGTTGGTTGGTTGGTTTGTTGTTTGGATCGATCTATCGATCGATGGATAGATAGGGTTATAAATTGAGATCTAAATGGCTATAGATCGATGGAAAGATAGATTGACTGAGAAATAGAAACAGATAAAAGGATAGCTAGATTGAGAGAGGGGAGAGAGACCTTAGATATCGAAAAGTTCTTACGTTCCTCCCTCTCGCTAAAACAAAAACAAAAATCGAACAAACGGGAGAGCTTCTGCGCGTTCACTCGACTTGCTAGAAATAGTAGCAAAATTTCTCTCAGATCACACCTTATCGTCTGAACTATGTACTCGCTGATATACAAACATACCAATGGTTACGGTTAGAATGACTTTGTTCATAAGTCTGCTCTGTCTGGTCTATCTGATAGACAGAAACAACAACATACGAAAAACAACGAAAAAGAGCTCGAGGTAAAGACGTATATAGTATTATTATTGTTGTTGACAGTACCCCGAAAACCACCTTAACATTCGTTTCTACCATATTCATGGCAACAATATTTGCTAATTCCCCTGAGATCCTCCCTTTGACTATTTTCCCATTCATAAAAATAGTTCGATGCCTTCTACTTATGGGTAATAAGTTTTTTTGTCGTTTTTTTTTTTTTGCTTTCATTTTCGGGTCTTGGTATTTTTTTTATTAGAATATGTATATAAAAAGAGAAAGAGAAAAAATAGAGACGAGTCAATGAACTCATCTGCCCAGACTTTGATAAACAACAAAATTTATGATGCCCTGCTTATAAACTTAAGCAATAACGAAGATAAGGAATACGCTGTTCCAGATCTCATCATTCGGTACCGAATTCATCCTTACTATCCCCTAAAGTCTGTAGATCCAGAATGGTTCCCAAAGTCCATCAGGTGACATGTCTTTGTAGGGGAAATCTCACTCTCTTTTGGACTTCACTCTTTTGGTATTCATCATCGTCGTCGCCATCACTACCATCATAATCATCATCATCATCATCATCATTATTACCATCTTCACATGACACAAAACAGGGAAGGGGAAACGGGAGAATCGTAGTATTTCCAACTAGTGATAATGTTTTAGGGGAAGTGAAGTTGTCTTCAACCAAGAATCGAAACTCGGTCGCTGGGAATTTACCGCTTATTCATTAGCACGTATCAAAAACTGGTATCCATATAATTTTATATAACCTTATACATTGAGTGGGAAAGAGACAAGATGCTGTGATGTTCATGCTCTTGTAAAAATCGTTTGCGGGTGAGGTGAAAGAAATGATGCCCATTGACGATCGTAATCAGTTACTCGGGTCTGTTATGAAACTATAAACGAGTATACATTTTGCCAGTATATTTATTAGTTGTTGTTTAGTCCCGGATCTATCATGATTGAGCACACTTATGACGGAAAGCATAAGCATTCCAGCCGTGATCATCCTGTATATCTGAGACTGCATTGTCCAATATAACCTTCCATTTTTAAGACGGTAGTGATTTGATGAAGATATGAATGCTTTTTCAAACAGGTCGTGAGACCAGTACAGCACACCCCTGCTCTACGAACTACAAGTGCATAAGAAGTTGGAAAGGAGTGCAGCTATGCTAGAAGAATTAATGAATCTTTAATTTTACTAATCCATGGGCATGTAACATTAAACTGTTCTTACGGCTTAAACAGACAGGCAGATAGATAGAACTTTGCCTGCGAACAATTTCGAATTTAAATGCAGGAAAAGTTTTTCCCGCGGACAAGGGTCTCCCTATATCTAACGTAGAGGCTCCTTTGTTGGGTCATCTATTAATTACTTATATTTAATAGTTCATATGTGTACGTGTGTCTGTGGTGTTTTGTGAGTAGTATTTTTTTTTCAGCAGTTACATCGCAATTGTAATGTGGTGAAAGCAAGCGAATGTTTACAAAACAAGAGAACTTAATTTGAAGCTTTTGTGAACAGCCGAGCTAGTTAAATACAAATAGTGGTAACTTCAAATCAGCTAGTTAACATTAACGTCTGGCATTAAACAAATATAATACATTATCAATACAATAGTCTGACATGGATACCGAGCGCTTAGTGAATGGATGGAGAGAAGAAAGAACGAATGAGGAGGGAAGGACAGAAATAATGTCCGAAAAATAAATTCTGAATGGCATTCGGTTATTCTATCTGAAATTAATTGGTGTTCCAGCCAACCATTTTCACAGAACATTGTTATTATATTTGTTTTTGAGCTATGATTAAAGTCATTCCAAGAGTGACCATTCCATCTTTATTTCAGATGTAGTATATCAAGAACTACATAATGCTTTTCTTAAAACGCAAGGGTGTGATTTGAGGGAAATTTGGTCGCTGCTATTTCTAACAAGCTACGCAAGTGCATAGAGGCTCACTCCCTTGTTCATATAGCAGGTCAACCCTAATCAAAAGTACACCTATGATCATAAAAAAGCATTTCAACCATGACATCTCGTCTTTTATTTATGCAACGTGTATCCACTACTACGTTATCCAATGTAGTCTTGAAAATCAGTTTCTTTAAAACAGTAAGGCAATTTAGCTGTTATTTCTAACAGACTGAGTAACCATGTAGAGGCTGCGTTGTTGGCTCGTTGCTGTTGTGGTATAATGTAGCGTTATTTAGGCCCAGGTAAGCCCTGATTGAGTACTCCTATGATTAAAGGTATTTTAACCATAACTATTCTTTCTCTCTCTCTGTCTCTATCTATCTATCTCGCTTTCTCCCTCTCTGTCTGTCTTTTTTTTCTACTACAATATAATGTATCTAAGTCTAAATTATTCATTGCAATCTTCCGATTTGCAAACAAACAATAGGGTATGAAATTTGGCTGCTATTGCTGTCAAATCGAGCGACCACAGCGAGGATGTTGTTGCTATAATAGTCATAGTGGTGATAGACTACGAAGCGAATAAACATTTGGTAAATGAAGACCTGACCTGAACCTGAACACAGTACATGAGTATCAGAATTAATAAGAAATATTAAGTCAAGAACAAATAGGAAGAGAAAAATATGGTTTCTAATATTTTTATAATAGTTTAAGGACTTATTGTCAAATTTCAATATAAGAGTATTTTCCTAAGCATTGAAATACAATCTTAGTTCGGATGTGTTAGTTATTTGCTCCCCTTAGTCTGTTTGGGTTCAGGGTCCGATACATAAGGACTAAATGATGATTATTAATTAAGCTGAAAAGTTTTAATAGAAAATCTAATGCTCGTTATTAAGTGCATAGGGGAAATATTTCAATTCAACAGACTCTTGTGAAAGCAGCAGCGTAAGGTGTTAATGTTAAAAGTTTTATTATTACTATCCGTTGTATTAGTATTGTAAACACTTTAATCTTGTCCAGAAACAGTATTTCACGGACTTATTGGAGCTATGGGTGAGGCAGACACTCACACACACACACACGGCTATGACTCACTTATGCTGCTTAGTAGTATCAGTACTACTAACTACACCAGCCCACAACACAGAAGTAGCTTGCATGTATTTTTTTTTTAAAGATTTAATATGAGCGAATATTTATAGAGAAAAAGTATTCATTCTCTATCACTGTCATTTAATAATGGTTAAAATATTATAGAAGTAAAAACAATTCTAGTGCCATGTTTCTTGTTTATTAAACTTATAATATAATTTTATTTTACACAAAAACTCGATGTTGTAACTTCTATATGGTCTAAGACATGGTGAACTTTGGGTCCACGGCCAAACGATTGTATGTGTATAAATAGCTGGTACGCACGCACACACACACGCATATGCATTTCTAATTCACTACATAGCCCAGATATAAATACACATGCACGTACACACGTGTGAATGTATTTCACACGTACCAACTTGATATAAGAATATAAAGAAAAAGAAAATAACGTCGTAAAATTAATAGTCGCAACATTTCGGTCGTGACTTGGACGTGTTACTTACTCCACAACGTATGTGCCATATGCATGTTTATGAACCAGTAGAGCACAGAAAGTGCATAATATGGTTATGTGTATGTGTGGATGCATACGCGCGCTTGTATGATTAGTGAATGATATAAAAATATACTTGTGTATGTGTGTGTTTATAAGTAATGGAAATGTAACCCTGTACGAGAAGTTTTCGTAATGTTGATAAGCATTGGCATACAGATGTCTGTTTAGTGAACAAGCTTGCTGTTCAGGACAGACCTGTGATCAGAGGCATTTAAATTATAACCGTCCCATCTTATCTTCATGCATACAACACCTCGAGTTACATTATCTAAATGTGTTCCTGGGAATTTGGCAGCTATTTTTAACAGTTCAAGCAACTGCGTACAAGTTCTTTCGTTGACTTGAAAGCAAAGGGATGCATTTTTAGAAAAGGGTTAGGAGAATATATTCAAGGGTCCCATACAAGGCTTTTTTAGAAGTATTATACGCTCGCGGGCAAAACAATGCACTGGAGCCAATAATATTTATTGACAGCAAACCACTGCATAGATTAGCGTTGGGTCGCTAGATTCGTGAGGTTCCCGGTCAACCCCTCAATGTGCTTAATCATACCTTGAAACAACACTGGTCCCACATAAACGTAAAATAAAGTAAAGCTTCAAGAAATACATTTACTGTAATCATTAGTTGTTTATTATAGATATACTACCTGTTTGCATTCTGTGTCATTTTATTCGGTAATGTTTATAAACACTGGTAATGTTTATAAACACTTGTTAATTTAGTATTAAACCTATTTACTGTTTACTAAATTCACCAATGAATTAAAATACTGAGAGAGGATACAAGAAATTGGAGACGGGTGTCTGTCGAATGAGACACAAAACCGAAACATCATATTCAGACTAGAGATTTTTGTTGCTTTAAATTGTTTCCTATTTTGTTTTCAACGAAATTGCTTTCCGTTTACTAATAACTGGAGTCGCACCAGAATATTCAGTACCTTAGGCTTGCTAACCTACAGTGTACATCGACTTCCTTTTTTTCTTTTTTTTCAGTTTTTTTTTTCTAAGTGATTTAAAAGCTCACTTTGCAGCCTGCTCGTGAAATTAACGTGCAAGTGGCTGAGCACTCCACAGACACGTGTACCCTTTGCGTAGTTCTCGGGGATATTCAGCGTGACACAGTGTGACAAGGCTGACCCTTTGAATTACAGGCACAACAGAAACAGGAAGTAAGAGTGAGAGAAAATTGTGGTGAAAGAGTACAGCAGGGTTCGCCACCATCCGTTGCCGGAGCCTCATGGAGCTTTAGGTGTTTTCGGTCAATGAACACTCACAACGTCCGGTCTGGGAATCGAAACCGCGAATCCGCTGCTCTAACCACTGGGCCATTGCGTCTCAAGGCTAAATATAACAAAAGTAAAAGCATCTGATTCTCTTCAATTGCGAGAGAAGTTTTGCGAAGATCATGAATAAAAAAAAATCTGGTGTGTTTCGATACGGCTTCATAACTGTAACGCATTGTCTTTTACCTTTTACTTGATTCAGTCATTATAGTGCGGTCATGCTGGAGCACCGCCTTCAAGAGTTTAGTCGATTTTATTATTTTAAAGCTTGATACTTATTCCATCCGTCCCTTTTGCCGAACAGTTAGATAGCAGAGACATAAACAAACTAACACCGGTGATGGAGGACAAACACAAAGACACACACGCATATATATATATATATATATATATATATATATATATATATATATATATATATATACACACACACACACACACACACACACACAAGGTGTTCAAAAAGCTCCGCAGTGAATTTTTTTTTTTCATTCAAGATGCATGTCAAAACATGTGGAAGAGTCAACTTATGTATTGAAAATGAAAGACGACACTTTCAACACCTCTTTTAAAGGCTTGTAAAGTCTAATATATTCTTTTGTAGTCTTATACCATCTTATAAATATTTATTTTGCAACAAAATACTTACTGCGGAGAGACTCTTTGAATACCCTATATATATATATATATATATATATATATATATATATATATATATATATATATATATATATATATATATATACACGACAGGATTCTTTCAGTTTCCGACTTCCAAATCCACTCCCTCGAGGTTATAGTAGAAGTCGCTTGTCCAAGGCGCCGCATAGAGAGACCGAACCCGGAACCATGTGATTGGGAAGCAAACTTCTTACCACGCCTAGATAAGACTTTTGTTGCAGGACAGCAGAAGGGCAGCAAACTAAAAGAAGTACTATTTCGTTTGTAGATTTATTGAAGGATTTTTCGTACAAAACAATGCAATCTTGTGTAACTTCCCAAAAGAACTATTGCTCCTCGAAAATAGTCAATATGCTGCTGTGATTTCCACATTGGCAATATATTGTTCGATGCCTGTCGAGGCCGACTTTACCTTTCATCTTTTCGAGGTCGATAAAATAAGTACCAATTAAGTAATAGGGTTGATGTAATCGACTTATCCACACCCTCGACGTTGCTGACCTTGCGCCAAAATATGAAACCAGTATATTGTGTTCGATGTAGCTTCAGTGTACAGTAAATGCGTTACTTGTACTTCTTTTTGTAATTTCTTTCTCTTTTGTATATAACAGCATTATTATAGGAAGAAATATCAAAATTTTAGATTGAATGGGATTATATTTAACATCAAAAAGGATTGTGAACAACATCAAACCTAATATCTAAAAGCGTGTTTGACTTTCTACATTGGCAGTTATTTTTTAACACTGGCTGATCGTCCCATCAGCGCCTGTTCTGGCAGTGTTTTTCTACATATCGCTGGTGGAAAGACGTTTCCTATTCTTCGTTTCCTTTTCTCGGAACCTCTCTGGAAGGGGAGTGATGTAGTGGCTTCATGCAGGCATGGATTCGATCTTCGATCGCCAAATTTCACTTAACAGTTCAACAGCACTTTTCTCTCAGTAAAACAATAGTTTTTCTGTGAGTGAATATCTTCGCCACTTGACCCATCTAACTTCTTCTAGAAGCTAGAATAGAGACAACAGACCTCCAACGAAATCTATTGTTCTCAACAAATATGCCCATCCTTCTGCCTGGGTTTGGGTAGTTATAAAAACAAGAACTCCGTAAACCAAAGTCAGTGAGTGAGAATCGAGTCTGAAGGAAAATCACAATGGGACAACTATGGTAACTCACCAAAGAAGCAGTTGTTTCGACCCACCACTCTCACTTTCTTTTCTCTGTAACATTACCATACCGGCCGAAATTAACTTTTTTTTTTTACCTCGCATGCTTTTCCATTTACTAATTATACATACCAACCCGTCATGGTTTTGGATATGTACAAAGTAACGGTAAGTAAATACTACTTTACAACTTCGATCACTGTTCTTCTTCCATCTTGCATACTGGCAACCAACACCATAACAACAGCCGTTACAATTGGTGAGCCTCGACTGCAACGAAGAACTAACCGTTATATAGATATATATATATATATATATATATATATATATATATATATATATATATATATATATATATATATATATATATATATATATGTGTGTGTGTGTGTGTGTGTGTGTGTGTGTGTAGTATATCTAATTTCACTAAATCCAAACACAAGGGGTGTTGAAAAGTGTTTCAAAAATAGATGAGTGGGGTGATACTCAAAAAAAAAAACGTTTGAGAAACACTGGAAATATGATTGCCTGGATACTGGACTGTCGTTGCTTTAACCACCTATTTGCTAACAAAAATGCTCACTGCTGATACGTAACCTGCCCTTAGTAGATATAAAACTGAAAAATATCACTCTAGATAATAAGCCTTTACAAAGGGATTGAAGAAAATATAGTAGACTACTTTGTGTACACAAAAATGCGCACACATCTAAGCGTATTCTCTAATTTGCGTTTTGGAAGCATACATGAACGTACTTGATCGAGTTTCATCGTTAGCGAGTATTTCCTCAGTCGCATGTCCTTACATTTCTAAACCTTCTTAAGCAAAGGTGTGTGCGTGTGTGTGAGTGTGCTGGTAGCAGCAAACCGAAAGCTTCTAAGACGATTTGATCCAAATTATCACACTTCATTGATATAGTGCAACAGTGCATTTAATCATCTCCTAAGTAGTCAGCTACATTCTTTAGGATTATATACACTGCTTATCAATATTTTATGAGTGGAGAACTTAGAAAATTCTCATCATCATTACTTAATGAATCTTTCAGGTTTTCGTACAAAAGAGTTACTGAGTGGAACCATCATATACTGTTCAGTATGCCTTTCAATTGAAAACGTGTGATCAGGGTTTAGTTTAAATGATTTGCCTTCTCTGGCAAACCTTGTGCTACCGGTTCAATTTCATTATAATCAAAACTCACCGTTATAAAATTTTTCCATTAGCAAATGTAGACCAGATGACGATCGAGGTAATTTTCTGTTCTCTACTCATATTATATTGCTAAGCAGTGTATATTCCTAAATGACAAATGTCTGTTCGGCCCGAATCGTCTGCATAAAAGCTAACTATATGCGATACACAGACACCTTTTTAAAAAAATTTTCCACTATACATTAACAACTATTCAAAATATCTTTTAAATGCGATAACTTGAAAGTCATGAAGTAAAACAGGGATTGGGGATTGGAGCAGTAACGAAATTTTTGCAAAGCCCGAATAAGTCTACTAGACAGTTTTTATTAGTGATTTCTTCTGCTACAGAAAAACACTTTTTTTTTTTTTTCTACCGAAATGGGGAAACTCTCAACATATAAAAGTACAAATGTTCGTGCCATTTCTATTCCAGAGCTACTACAAATCCATTGACCACAACTGGTAAGATAACTCAAATAATGTGTTTATTACTTTTATTGAATTTGCCTTGCAATACATAAATTCCAAACATTAAAAGCTATCAGAAGTACCAATATATTGCCTGTTTCGTTTTGGGTGTATAGTATCAATCAATGATCGATAGTCCTCCTTGTCAGTTAAATTAAATTGTGTGGCCTCTACATTTGGAAGTTGTTAGAAATTGCCAATTTTCTCGACTTCTGTAATAATCAACATCCCGATTCTATATTTTACTCCCACCCGGCTCCTTCCCGTGCTCCAGATCCCGCTGTCACACCTGCCCCTTCATCACCAACACTACCTCTGTCACAGGGTCGAACCTACACACTCTTCACGTTCCACACAGTTTCACCTGCACCTCCTCCAACCTAATTTACTGCATCAGATGCAACCTATGCAACAAAATATACGTGGGGCAGACGGGCCGCCGGCTGGCCGACCGTTTCACCGAACACCTAAGGGACGTTCGGCTAGGTTCGGACTCCCCCGTCGCCCGTCACTTCCACTTGGCCAACCACTCCCCCTCTAACATCTCCGTTTTTGGCCTCGCCCTGCACCATGGGTCCACTCCCTCGCGACTCCACTTGGAACAGCGCTATATTTTTAACCTTAGATCATCTTTCCCCTTCGGACTCAACACAGCCCCCTCCTCCTTATGACTCTCCCCTTTACGACAATGCAACACTTTTCTTTATTTATTTATTTTTTTTTTACGCCACCCCCCTCATCCACTTTACATTATATCCATTATTCACTTTTTTATTACAATCACTACAATTTTCCACAATTTATTTCATCTCCTCCTACACGCACACATACCCACACACAAAAAATACACGCACTCATACACACACATGTAAGCACACCTACCCCCCCAACACACCACACAACACACATGCATGCACTTACACGCTCAGATTCGCCCACACACTTATACAAACGCACATACACACGCACACTTGCGCATACACACACGCTAACAAACACGCAAACATACACACACACCCAAGCATACACACCCTTGCACACATAACCCATATATACCCCCATTCACACATACCTCCCACACACCTGACAGCCCATACATACCCCCATTCACACATACCTCACATACACCTAACACATACACCTCCCACACACCTTACATATATACCGCCCACACACATGACAAACATACATGCGCGCCCTCACACACACATATAGACGAACGCACATATATACTCACACACACACGCACAGTGGTAGAGATACACACCTTACACAGCCCTACACACACACACACCCATATATACGCGCACGCCTACATACACGTACATACACAGCCGCATACATACGCACACACACACAGACAGGAGTGCACACACAAAATAACACACATACCTGGCACACATCCTTACGCTCTCACGCACGCACGCACACATAAACACACACATACACATACACACCCGCACTTCTCACATACACAAACACATACACGTACACACATGCACACACGCATACACACATACTCAAAAACTGCCTGATGACCTTCCACTGACCATTGTCCATAAGTACCCACTAACTATTCCTGCTACTAATTCCTTCCACTACGTCACACACACACAAACACACACATACATACTAACAGATAAACCACCAAACCACGCACACACACATACATACATACGCACACACACGTTCTGTTATTACACAAACACTTGCAGACTCTCGCGCACGCACAGATATTCACCTCCCTTTTTCACTCTCCTGTCTTAGAAAGAACTTTTCCTCCACCACCTCCTCTTCCGGTCCTTCCACAATGTAACCTCATGGGCATCGGTGCCATTTTTCTCTTCCTCCATTTTTCCATTCTTTGAACTTTCCGTCTTTCCGACGAAGGGCTCCGCCCGAAACGTCATACTCTCTCTCTTTCCTTTCCCGAGCGTCCAGTAACACTATCCGTATCACGTCCTCACTTTGTTGTTTTATTGGTATTGTTTTTTGTGTTTTTTTGAACCTATATATATATATATATATATATATATATATATATATATATATTTGATAGCTTATAAATTTATCATCCCGAACTAATATCTTAATGTCTATAAAACATCAGTGTCTTTTAATGAAAGTTCCTTTTAGGTATGTAAAAGTAGTTACTCGGTAACTTTCTTCTTTTGCTCACAACTTATTAGGAATATATGATAAACGCTATTGAGTCTATGTGGTGATAGGATCGAGGCTGAAGTAGAAGTTACAGTTATTGATGTTGAAGTGGTAAATGTTGAAGACGCCAAGCTAAGAGCTACTGCTCTCGGTGAGTTTCTAACTTACAGGTGTTCGCAGTACACGAACCCCACCCCCTTCAGGAAATGGAGAGAGAACAGGACCTGGAATTGATTTTGCAACAACTGAAGACAAAGCTTTCCGAAGTGTTGTATACATGTGCATACCAGTAACTGCCTAGCGACAGTCTTTACTCAGAAACCTGTTTCCGAAGCGTTACATAGTGTTCAGACCCATAACTAACTTAGCAACAGCCTCCATGGAACTTTCCTACTGTTGCCCCTTAGCAATTAAAAACGCTTTAAGGGTACTGGCAATCTGTCTGTTATGACGACAACGGTTCCAATTGATCCGATCAACGGAACAGCCTACTCGTGAAATTAATGTGTAAGTGGTCGAACACTCCACAGACACGAGTATCTCTTAAGGTAGTTCTTAGGTTGATTCAGCGTGACGCAGAAGATGACAAAGCTGGCTCTTCGAATTACAGGTACTTCTCATTTTTGTCAGTTGAGTGGACAGGAGCAACGCGAAATAAAGCGTCTTTCTCAAGGACACGACGCGCCACCGGAAATGAAAATCACGACCTTACGCTCGTGAGCCGATTATACCTAACCATTAAACCACGCGCCTTCGCCAAGAGTAGTACGCAGGTGGGAAACACTGTATTCTGTGAAGCTGTTTCCTCATCTTGCCTGAAACTTTACAGCTAAATGATTTTCGTTAAAAGAAGTTAGAAACAAGAAGACGACGAGTTACGTGTTTTACGAATTCAATAACATTTTTTTCCTCTCTTTAAAATGTAATCTTGTTCAAAGCTATTAACGAAAAAACAAAAAAATAACTCGTTTGATAGTTTTCTTTGACTTGACACTCAAAGCAGCAGAAAAGGTTAACTAGTGTTTAGAGTTCTAAAAATTTCCCAGTTTTACACAATTTTATTTATTCTTGATTAAAACTGTAAATCATTATTAACCTTAATTACTAAAATTGGTTGATCGGTTCCTTCTACTCAATCTATTTTGAGATAAGGAGACTTTTCTTTTTCTTTAATTATTCCACGAGCGCTAAAATGAATAAAAAGACATTGTAAGCCGAAAGCAAAAGCCAGTGCCAAGTTGGTGACATTACTATGATAATTTCACTGAATATTGAACTAGGAACAAAAGACGTTATTTATGGAAGGCGGAAGAATCGACCGAATCGATTACAGTAGATTACTGGTATGTATCTCTTTCAGACATCTTGGGACGAGAAGGTATGGAAGGCAAAGCGGACTACCTTCTGAAATAATAATAAGAAGAAGAAAATCCTCCTCCTCCTCCTCAGCAAAACACAGGAATGGTCAGCACATTATCGCTTTTTTTATCAATACTGGATTAGAGAAAAGACAAAAACTAACCAAGTCATATTTGAATTCAATGATGTAAGACTTCAAGCCGAACGAATATCACCAAAAGTTTCTCTTTGCCTGTTCTATAGCCACCTTTCAATTTCTGAATATACATTTTTTTTTCCTTTGAAAGGAAATACAAGATGTTACATGAAATATGTTCAAGACTAACTCAAGAGCATTTATTTACGTGAGTGAAATAAGTTAGGAGGTAGACGGAAATCAGATTATCGTTCACCCCAGGTCAATACTGATCAAGTCAGGATTCTACGCATTCTAGGTGTGACCATTTCGCCTCCCACCTTTATTTTTCTTTCTTTTCAGTACTGGTACTCTCTTTCTTTTTAAGACGATGGATTAATTTGAGGTGAGATTTGGTTGCTATCTCTTGATTGGATCCAGAGAAAAATTCACAAAAAAAAAAAATCACAGAAAAAGAGTCACTGAAAAAAACATTTACTGAAAAAAAAAAAGCACTATAAAAATATATTTGTTGGCACGGAAGAACCAGAAGACTATGGCAAAGTTTCTTCGTGATGTCGGCTGGAATATTCGTCTTAGTGATCAATTAACATTAAATATACTA
Organism: Octopus bimaculoides; assembly: GCF_046866305.1. Taxonomy (NCBI): domain Eukaryota; kingdom Metazoa; phylum Mollusca; class Cephalopoda; order Octopoda; family Octopodidae; genus Octopus; species Octopus bimaculoides. Next base: position 74,822,625 of record NC_142933.1, read on the forward strand.
AATATACATGTAATGTTACGATACTATGTAAAATGTTTTCAATCCGTACATCTCATTTATTGTCAATAAATGACTGACTTAAATTTTTTGTTTCATTGTCTTATTTTGCTTATGAAAATGAATAAAAAAAATTTTTTTTCACATATGTGTAATACCATCATATGTAAATTGTGTACAAGTCATGTGTCGTCAGTTAATAACTGACTTAAAAGTACTTTTTATTACTTTAATTGTTTATAGTATTTATATAAAAGGGGGCATTTTTTTCCTCGCAAAAATTGCATCTATTTTTCCGGACACCGAGCGATTATATAAAAAGATCTTCCGTCATTTCGAAGAAATCAGATTAGCGTAATGATTTCATGGAAAAATAGTAAAAATAAAAGTACACAGAAGCTAATAGTTGAGTCATAACAAGCAATACTTACTTTTCTAACTTATGTCTGAAAAAATTTGTAGATCCGCTTATAAAATATCCTGTATGATTTACATAGAATTTTACGTGGGAAAAATCCACAGAAAAATTAATAACATGGTGGGAACAATCTTAGCCCAAACTTCAAATTCAATCTAAATTTTTTCGTAGCAAAATAATTTGTTACACTTTATGAAATTCTACAATTACCAATAGAGACATACATCTAGTTTCATCGGATTTTGTTTGATTTATTCCTGTAATGATTTGCCTCAAGTTAATCGAAAACACAGCCGCCGCCGCAGTCGTCGTCGTTTAACACAGAGCCGACCTGTGATCAAAAGCGCTTCAACTGTAACCATTTCTTCATTTTAAGGTCATGTACAACCACATTATCCACTGTGGCCTTTCCCAAGTTAAGTTGGTCGGATGTGATTTCAGTGGCATTTGGTTGTTATTTCTAAAAAGTCGAGAAAGCCAAAAAAGCAGTCTCTATCTAACGTGGTTGTTCAAACTACCAGAAATATGAGACATATCTTCCCCCAAATTACATCCCTCATCGTTCTTACAAAAAGATACGTTGGGTAATGTTGGCTCGGATTCCCTGCTCACAGGGAAAAAATGAGACGGCCACAGTTGGATTGTCCTTGATCAGCTGAACTGAAGACAATATCAACTTTCCTTTGTTGATTTGTTCATGACAATAGTAGATGCTTCTTGCTGTTGGTTTGGCCTGATTGAACAAACTTACAAACAATGACGATAACTGAACATCCACCACTTATTCAAATGTAGTTTATCTGAGACATTATCTGGTGTAGCCTTCCTTCTTATTTTTTATTTTATTTTATTTTTTAAATAGTAAGTTGTGGTTAGAAGGAAAATCGGTTGCTGTTTCTAGGCAAAGCGATCGATAGATCGATCGACACCACAGAGAGGAGTGGTTCTTCACCTTTTTGTCTTTTACTTGTTTCAGTCATTGGACTGCAGCCATGCTGGGATACCGCCTTGAAGGGCTTAGTCGAACAAATCGACAAAATTATTTTTTTAAAAGTCTGGTAATTATTCTGTCGATGTCTTTTTGCCAAACTGCTAGGGTGTAAACAAACCAACACCAGTTGTCAAGTTATGGTAGGTGAGACAATATAAATACAAAAACCCTCCTATACACATATCTGTACACACACCAATATGCCGGCTCACCTGTTCCTTATAGGTCCTGCCGATAACCACAATAACAATATTTACATAAAAACTTTTGTCTTAATGAAGAGCAAACGGTTGAGAAAATCTTCTGGACCCAGGGCTGGCTGTGTGATAAGTTTGCTTCCCAACCACATGTTTCTGGGTTCAGTCCCACTGCACGGTACTTTGGACAAGTGTCTTTACTATAGCCTCGGGGCCGACAAATGCCTTGTGAATAGATTTGGTAGACGGAAAGTGAAAGAAGCCCGTTATATATATATATAATATATACATATATACATATATATATATATATATATATATATATATATATATATATATATATATATATATAATATATATATATATATACATATATATATATATATATATATATATATATATATATATATATATATATATATATATATATATATATAATATATATATATATATATATATATATATATAGTATATATATATATATATATATATATATACATATATATATATATATATATATATATATATATATATATATATATATATATATATATATATATATATATATATATATGTATATATATATATATATATATATATATATATACATATATATATATATATATATATATAATATATATATATATATATGTATATATATATATATATATATATATATATATAATATATATATATATATATATATATATATATATATATATATATATTATATATA
>NC_142933.1:74830463-74893799 GCF_046866305.1 Octopus bimaculoides
AAGCTTTTAAACCCATAGTATGTTCTGGGTCAGTTGGTTCTTATATTGAAGTTACACAGGGTTTGTTGTGTGCTCTCAAGAATGGGGTCATGATTAGCGTAGAGTTTTAATTGGACACTCATATCAAGTTGTAAAACAAATGATCGACCGTGTCTTGATGTTGATGTCTATACAGCATTTCTGTAGGTGTGTTCTGCCGTTGTTTTTTAGAAATCCTATTTCTATATGTAAACAAATCTTTGGCTTTCTTCTTATAAGTTAAAGAAGGGGGCATTACTTGTGACTTTTACTCGGATATATGATGGGCTTATGCACAGTTTCCATGTGCATAAAGGAGTGTACTGGAGACCTTGGAGTACTCCAGGGTTAGTGAATGAGAGAGAAACACTGTTAACACACCTCAATGGAGTTTTTTGAAAGGAATCTCATTTCAAGTGATAGGAAAGAGGTTATTGTATCTCACAGTTGAAAAGTTTGCTTATATGCAACAGCATTGCTTTGACTGAAATTCTTAAGGGTAAAGACTATTGGTAAATGTTACAAGTTGCAAATCATCAGTAGATCTGACTCTGTGGAAGCCAAATTGGTGGTTCGTGAGAAGGTAAAGAAGGAAGTGACTAACTGTTTTCACCACTTTTGACATCATTCAAGATATCTGCAATGGGTTGCATAATCTTGAATTTTGATGACTCAATAATTATATCTATATCTGTAAATATAATTGATTTAACATTGGTCATTTTATGAAATATTAATTTCAGAGCTTTAAATTAAATGTATAAATTTATTTTTTTCCTTTCAGTTATATGACTTTTACACATAAACTTAATATTGGTTTCAAATTTGACACAAGTCCAGCAATTTTAGGGAACTGAGTAAGTCGATTACATTGACCCCAGTGTTCAACTTGTATTTATTCATTGACCCTGGAAAGATGAAAGACAGTGTCAATCCTGATGGCATTTGAACTCAGAATATAAATTCAGAGGAAATGCTACTAAGCATTTTGCCTGGCATTGTAATAACTCTGCCAGTTCAACACCTTGCAAAGATTTAATATTGGCAACAAAATTTGTATATTTTCACATGAACTAATATTGCTTGGTACTAACTCTTAAATTGCCAGATTCTGGGCTTGGTCTGGTTTATGGGCTGTGCATAAAATGCTGTTAGCAGCTGTGAATAATTGATCTTCAATCAATTAATACATTTACTCATTATTGTGTAGTACTGCTTCATTATATAAAGAGTAAATTAAACGACCTGCAACACTAAATAGTAATTTTAAGATTTACAAAGATAAAAAGAAAAAAAATCTGTTTGGATATAACATGTTTCCATCAGTTGGTTGCATATAAATCTTTCCTCAAGCTGTATGATCTAACTTAGCAAATTATGAGACTTATTTGACTTTATTTGGATGATTATGTGCAGACATTTAAACTAGTAGGACCACAGAAACATTATTTCTGGTGAGCTGACTGGTTAACTGTTGAGGATAGTTCAGGCCATATATAAGAGCTTATGACAAAATTGAAGGAACTGATCTTAGAGCCTGAAGATATTGCACAATGGGGAAAATAGTCATGCTTAGTTTGCAGGAAGTGATTAAGCAGAGCACTTAAAATAGATATCAGTTACTAGATGACCAATCAGGTATTGGAGGCAAAAGAGTGTGTTGCATGCAGATATGTTCCTGTTACTTAGGTAGCTATGTTAATTTTGAAAAGGAGACAATAACATAATGTCCAGAATATAAGGTGTAAGAATTTTTGGAATTTTTTTTTGCAGTGGGGGGTTTCTGTTTAAACAAAGAACAGATGAAACAATTGGTGTGTTAAGTGCGATGATGGCTACAATTAAGATGTAATTGATGGAGAAATCATAAAGAAGTTTTGTGATGATGTGTAATGATAACTTGGAAACATCTTGAGAAACGGTCTTGGTATTAAAGCTATAATCAACAGATAACAGTGTTGATATGAACATATAATGCAAATAGAGGGTGTAAGTTGAATGAAAAATTGATTTGAATAGTATGAGATACATATCTTAACAGTCAATGATGACTTTGGTTGAAAATTCGATTTTAGACAGGGTTGTTTTTGTTCAGCTTCAAATCAGCTCTGATTTAAGGCATTCAAATCATGACTACATTAGCCAATTTGTTCTTAGTTTTTAAGATGGTGGAATGTTATTTCAGGGAAATTTGGTTGGTTTTTTTTTTTACCTGCAGGTTGAACAGTATTTCCTGAGACTTCTAATGTTGGCTTGTTATGATAAAGGTTCATAGATAAGTTGCTTTACTGAAAATCTGAACTAAAATATAAGATAGAGGATTATGGATGCAGTGGATTTCTTTCCACCAGTGCTACATTGTTAGGTATCTTACTCAAGGCACAGTTTGCATTTTAGATACCTTTAATGGGATATTTATATAAAAATACATTATTTTAATTGCAAAGTTGTTCTTATTTTTAGTTAGTTGTTTCTATGAATGAATATACAATAGTTCTTGTAATATTGTGGGTATCTTTAAGGCAGCAAGCTGGCAGGATTGGTAGCATGCCAGGCAAAATGCTTAGTGGCATTTTATCTGTCTTTACGTTTTGAGTTCAAATTCTGCCTAGGTCAACTTTGCCTTTCAACCTTCCAGGGTCATTAGAATAAGTACCATTTGAGCACTGGGGGTTGATGTACCCCCCCCCCCCGCAAAAAAAAAATTTGCTGGCCTTGTGCCAAAATTTGAAACTATTTTAAGCATCTTGATCATAATTGTCCTTGTTTTCAACTAGCTCTTAATTCCTACATTGACTAGATGAATTATAAGATCAAGCATATGTTAAAACATCAAAAGTAGGTTCCTTGTTATGTCAATTGTTGGAGCTGATTGTGACCACTCAATAAATATTAAGATGGTTGCTTTTGTAATTACTGCAACCTAACAATACAACTGGTCCCAGTGCAAGATCTTCCATTATCTTCAAACAGTATGCTGCAGAGCTAGCTGCTATTTTCATCAGTATTTCTTTCTCTATAGAGACCTGATACAAATAATCACCATCCTATTGCCTACATTGTCATCATTTAATGTCCGTTTTTAATGCTGGCATGGTTTGAACAGGCAACACTTCCAACATTTCTCAAATGTGATAGAAATATTGGTAAACAACCACCTACTTTATTATCTTGCTTTTTGCTCTCTTACATTACACATCAGTGGTCTCTTATTGTTAAGAACTTTAACAAAGACTTCTTAATTCAGTTATCACTTATGAATCTCATCCATCTCATCTCTTGGAATTTTCCTACACTTCTGGGGCATATTTAATTAATTCTGGTATAACCCAACTACCGTTTATACTTTCCACTCTTTATGTAATGACATCTTATAAAGGGCCTAATTGCTGTCATGTTAGGAGTTTGCTGACTCAAAGAGGTTACCCTTTTTGGATATACACTGTTGCATGCTGAAGAGAAAGAAGGATATTGGAATGTTTATTATTATGGCTATTCACACTGACTTAAGTACTTATTTCAAAATGAGGAGTTTGAAGAGTAGTATTGGAAGGAAAATGCCCATCAAATAGGGTGACTTTGTCTAGATGACTACCAAAAGAGTTGTGCCATGTTGTGTGGTAACAAATAGGAGGGAGGATACTGCAAACCTGGATGAGATATTTTTGGCAACAGGGTAGAGTGCATTGAAGATGGAGCTTGTTTGATATGTCACAGAAAGGGATGTCTTATCGAAAGCACACTCTTGCAAGAGTTGTGATTTGCATATAAATGTTTCTCTCTTGGATGTAATGAGTTTTATCTACAGTGAATTTGACCATTTCAGCAATGACACAATATTTGGTGAATTATTTGATGATTGTTATAGGATTACATTGTGTGTAACACACAAAGGAATACATTGTTGCTAATTTAGCTTAGATGAGTTGCTGTGGAAGTAAAGGCCATTCATGGGCAACTTATGGCCTGCCTGATGTTGAGTCATGTCTCAAGTGGCTCACTTCTCAGAAAAAGGATGTCCATGCCAGTTTTAGGCGAAGCTGAAAACACGTTATTTTGACGGGAAAAAACAATATTACTACTCACATTTTATAGATGAGTGATTTGTGTAATCTAGACCTTTGAAGTATAAGAGTATTTGCACCAATACACACATACACATAAATTTATCGACATTTTCAGAATTATCCAGTGTCTCAGTATGGAATGATAGTTGAAATGATGTTCTATATTTCAGTGTTGATCCTGAGGATGTGAAATTGTATGTATAATGGTTCCTTTCAGTCAACAGGCAAACCGTTGGAAATATAAATTCTACATCATCATCGTCGTTTAACGTCCACTTTCCATGCTAGCATGGGTTGGACGATTTGACTGAGGACTGGTGAAACCAGATGGCTACACCAGGCACCAATCTGATTTGGCAGAGTTTCTACAGCTGGATGCCTTTCCTAACGCCAACCACTCAGAGAGTGTAGTGGGTGCTTTTACATGCCACCGGCACGAAGGCCAGTCAGGAGGTACTGGCAATGGCCACGCTCAAAATGGTGTAAATTGATTCTTCAGTTACTTCTTTGATAATTCACAACCTTAAATTATTCAGGATTCCTTTCTATCAATGTATTATTTCTTAAAATATGCAAGGATTCAAACCTTGATTGATGTAGGTTGTGACAAGCTGGAAATATTACTCGTGGATTTTTCTTTCTGATATTTTTCCAGAAGAAAACAAAATGGTCTGCATCATTGTAGAAGAGTGATTTTCTTTTACTTTTTTTTGTTTTGCTCTTGTCAGTGTCCCTCACCTATGTTGTAGCAGATATATGTGCCATAATTTAAGAGTTATCATTAACCCAAATTAGGAATGAGCCATAATGTGTGTCATTGGTTCATGACTACTAAATTTAGTCCATACTGATTATCACATTTTAGTGTCATGTGAGCCTAGTTCTTATAATCATTTTATTTTTACTATTACTCATATGCACACATGTGTAAGCTCTTCATAGATTGAGCCCTCTGTATATCAGTATTATATATATATATGTATATATACATATAGATTATTTATGTGTGTGTATACATAATTACTTTTTTTATACCAGAATATGAAGATTATTAGGGATTAGTAATATCCACACAAACATTAATTTCTAAATAGTGGTTACCTAAATCTTAGAAGTAATTGTAAATACAATATAAGGTTTTATATATAGAAAACTACTTCCAAACAGTTTTTTATAAAGCAAAAGTAAAAAGTTTTAAGCAAGTACAAACCCTTTTAAATGACAAAATAATAAAAATAACGCCGTCTAAACTGTTGGTGTTACAAAAATCTATAAATTTTTGGTGATTTTTTTTTCCCTAATCATTGAAAAAATACATTTGAGTACAGTCCAAACAGAATCATGATTGTCTACTCTACTAATTATTATTTCCGTAACCACTATAACTCATTAAGCTATTGTAGTAGTAATAACCCAATGAGTTGTTATTGCATTGTGTGTGAGCTGGTAATCCTGAGGCTGTGCCAAACACTGCTTTGGGATGGTTTTTTGCAACTGGATGCCCTTCCAAATGCCAACCACTTTATAAAGTGGACTGGGTGCTTTACAAGGTATCACCACATAACTTGCAAGATAGCTCCCTCAACTGGAAGGGGTATTGAAGGAGGTGGCTTTGTGCCAGGCAATGAAAGATTAAACTATGATAGAGGGACAGAAACTGGTGTCTTGCTGTAGAGGATACACATAGTTCACCCATTGGAAAGAGAGAGAGGATGGCAATGTATCAGGGCATACTCTCAAGGTACAGGGATGTGAATATAAATGGAATGGTAAGAGGATTGTTCAAAGTGTGTGAGTAGGGAGTTCATGAAGGTGCAAAAGTAGTGGGGAGAGGGAAAGTGGGTGATGAAACAACATGGGTATATAAAGGTACAACAGGATAGCAATGTTAGTTTTATGTATGTATATATATATATATATCTCAGCTTGGTTATAATTATTATTAGTGAGTGTTATAACTGCATCACACATATACAGTGACCCACAAAAGTTTATAATACACAGTCAGAAATCCAGGTTTATATATATTGAGTTAATGCAGGTTAATGAAATTTCCACCATTTATTATGTTTTTTGTAATAAATTCAATACAACAATCAGAATTACAAAATAACAAATCGAAAAAATTTTATATGGACAAAAGTTGAAATTCAAAGTACAAAAACTTTACTACACATTTAACTCAATTGAACAATTTTCCAGATATTTTGAATAAAAATGATTTGTTTTTTCTAGGATATCTACAGTGTTCTAAGAGATTCAGGAAGTTTCATATGTGAGCATTTACAGTCATTACATCAGTTCTGACAATATCAGTGAGTGAACATCATCATCTTGAGTAAAAATAAACAAATTAGTCAAGACCTTTTGTGAGCATATTGTTGACCTTCATAAGAGTGGCAATGGGTACATAAAGATCTCTGCACAGCTTAATGTACCTTTGAGTTCAGTTCATATGATATGTAACTGGAAATCTTGCAATTCCATTCTCCCTCTAGTCTGCTTAGGTTGCCCACATAAGTTAGTAGAGTGTACAGCAAGAAAACTTGCAAGAACAGCTAATAATAGGCCACAGACTATGTTTAGACCTGGAAGCATGTGAAGTACATGTGAGCAAGGATAAAATTAGTAGATTACTTTGCTGTTATGATCTCTTTTCTCATTGTCTAAAAAAGATCCTCATTGCTTAAGAAATGTCATGTTAAAGCTTGTTTGGCCTTTGCAAAAAACATCTAAATGAACCAGCAACACATTGGGAAAACATAGTTTGGTCTGACAAAACTGAGATTGAGCTTTTCAGCAGAAATTCAATCAACAAGGTTTGGAGAAAGAATGGCATGGAGTATGTGCCAAAGAATACTATCCCTACACTCAAAGATGGAGGCGGATCAGTTATGATGTGGGTTTGTTTTTGCTCATCAGGTGTTGGAAGACTATATTTGTGTATGTGTATATAACTGCAATGTATGTGATAAGCTTCCTAAAGTTAGTATTTGAAATACCTTGTTGATTTGCAAAACTAACTTTAGGAAACGTACCAGCCACCTATTCACCTATCAATCTGGTGGGCACACAAACAACATTCTTACTCGGAAATGGGATAGGTAGGTGCTTGTGAATGCAAAGTCCTTTCCAAGCAAAGAATGTAGTATACAACATAGTTTAGCAGTTAGTAGCTTCAGACTTAAGAGCTAGAAGATCTAAGAGACAGGCTGATCTGGAATAGAAAGATATGGAAGCTTAAGGATCCTTTAAACTGTTAGAGATTGCATACTTTCTAAATGAAGCATTTGATGAGAAGGAGGAAAAGATAAATATTTATGGCATAGAGGACAACTGGAAGTTCTTTTTGAACAACTTACTGAAGGCTACAGATCAAGAGTGATGTGGTAGTGGAACTGGGAAGTACACAGAGCCAAAAAAGCAAAGAGGCAGACTTGGAAGGGTTGGAAGAATGGGGCAACTGAGGACAACTATACCAGATAGCTAGACAAAAAATTAGGAGACAGGTCTATTTGGCAAGGGGAGAAGTCTCCACTTCAATCCTCATCTCTCTATCTCTGAACATCTATCATATTCTTTTTACACTTTCATAAACTTATTTATCCTTTCTTTTCCTCTATTCTCTCTCTTATCTGCCTTGTACCTTGAGGATGTGCCCTCACCATTTCTCTCTTCCTAGTTGGAGAAGCATCCTCTTCAGCAAACACTTGTTCTTGTCCCTCTATCACACTTTCACCTCCTTCAATACAATACCCAACTCAGTTGAGAAGTCTTGCCTTGCAAGTACTTGATATGAAAAAAAAGAAGTATTTGTTACACTCAGTAAAAGTGGTTGGCACTAGGATGGGCATCTAGCTGCAGAAACCATGTCAAAGCAGGTACTGGAGCTTGGCACAAGCTTCTAGTTTGTCAGTTCCTGTCAAACTGTCCAACCTATGCCAGCATGGAAAAAAGGAATGTTACTGATCATGATGATGATATTTCCTTCATTTCTCAGCGAAGATATGTTGGATTTATTATATAATTGGCTTTAAGTGGTAGGAGTTCTATTAGATTCTCAATGTTAATGGCTCAACATTAATATCTTAGGTATGCTATATAATTTTACTTCCTTTTGTAATTTCATTGTACATACATCACCCTGTTTCTATTGCATATTTTTTTAACCTTTTGACATACATTAAGACTTGGAAGCAATTCATATCAAATTTTCTTTGATCCTTCTCAACTATATTCTAGTTTTTCATTGACATTTAGATGTCTCAAGTCTTCTGCCTGGCCAGCTCCTGTCAAACCCTCAAACCCATGAAGGGTAAATGTTAAACAGCAATGATATATATATGTCTACTTAGTTTTTCTTATATATAGATATGTATACACATATCTACCTATCTAATGTTTCTTTATATAAGTATGTGTGTTTCTTTAGTTGTCTCATAAGAAAGATAACATCTATTTGAAAGATGGACAATCTTTTGGGTTTGCTATTCTCTTGTAATGTATTAAGTCAGACTGGTGTAATCTTCTCCATCTGATAATGTTTGTTTGTTGGCACTCCGTCGCTTACGACGTCGAGGGTTCCAGTCGATCTGATCAACGGAACAGCCTGCTCGTGAAATTAACGTGCAAGTGGCTGAGCACTCCACAGACACGAGTACCCTTAAAGTACTTCTCGGGGATATTCAGTGTGACAAGGCTGACCCTTTGAATTACAGGCACAACAGAAACAGGAAGTAAGAGTGAGAGAAAGTTGTGGAGGAAGAGTACAGCAAGGTTCGCCACCATCGCCTGTCGGAGCCTTGTGGAGCTTTAGGTGTTTTCGCTCAATAAACACTCACAACACCCGGTCTGGGAATCGAAACCGCGATCCTATGACTGCGAGTCCACTGCCCTAACCACTGGGCCATTGCGCCTCCACTATCTGATAATGTACTTCTACATCAAATACACTAAAGTGACTATATAATCCTGGAAATCACCTGCCAGCTGAGAGCTTCAATGCAGATCCATCTAACCATGGCACTGTTGTTTAAAACTAGACAGTTTAAGTCTTTAACATTTAGTTTTTACTATCAAAGAATAAAAGTACTACAGATATAAACATAACTTTGGTTCATCAGGATAGGAAGTATTATGTTTGGTAAATAACAGTTGGTTTTTAAATGGCAATATTAAAGTCTTGTTTAGTAACACAAATACTTGTTTTACTATGTTGTGTTATCTCATTTGAAAGATTAAACATTTTTTATTCAGTAATGTTCTTGTCTTTTTTTTCCAGTGTTTAACTCTGCATGTTGAAAATCCTCAAACTTACTGACAACATAAAACAAGTTTATTGCATCATTTTACTGCATAGTTTCAACTGAGCCACAATTCCTTACAAACTTTGTAGGAAATGGACCAAATATGATGTGAAGAGACTATTTCTGAGCATACAGGATGCATTGGTTTCAAGAATTCCCAATGAAAATTTGCATTTCATAGATTAAGAGAGGAGAGATTAGCATCAGCTATAGCAAGTGACAAACTGAAGCTATTAGTTGAAGAGAAGCCAGACTTAATTTTCTAAGAAACAACTTTTAGGAGTAGTATTTTGCCAGTTCACATCATCTGTAATAAAGGGGAAAAGAGAAGCTTGTCCAATGAATTGTACAAGGACTTCACATTTAAAACTGTCACTGTACATACCGGCTTGATATATCACCTATCATATTCCTTAGCATTTACAGTAACTGAACAGCTGTACTGATAAATTTCAATCTATCCAGAAAATTTGTTTGGCTGTAGGAGAGTTCGCCACAGGAAATTTTGCCGCAAAACAATTTCACCGAAAAAATGATGAATTGCTCCCTTGGTACATAATTGTTTCAACCAACCTAACTTTTATTAGAGAAACCAATAGGAAGGGGTAAAGTTATTGCATAACATTTAAAATTTCTTTATTCATTTGACAATATTTTTTTGTGTAGCCAACCCATTACAATAGTCTATTAAGTGGGAACTAGCAGAGGCAGTTTGAAATTAGTTGATGATCTTAACTTTGTTTATAGGATAGATAGAAAATACGGTGAAAAATCATATTGGAAATGTGAAAATAGAGAATGTAAAGCAAGAGTGCATCCCATGCTGGAGAACAATAATTTATCTATACGTAAAACATTCAGCAAGCATTGCTGTCCTTCTCAGCCTTCAAAGCTGAAAGTTTACATAGTGAAAATGAAATTGAAATCACTAGCCACTAATTCACAAACTTCTGCATGGTCATTAATTGCAGAAATTTCATCTAGTTTAGATGATAATGCATGGTCACTGATGCTGATGCCATCGCATTTGTCTCGCAATATCAGAGGTTGGAGGCAAAAGAAAAGCCAAGCTCACCCAATCCCAACTGGAAGAAGTGGGTGTATAATACCTGAAGAATATAGATTTCTTGAAAATGGTGAGAAGTTTTTATTATACTATATTGGTGAAGATAATCCAGAGAGACTGTTAGTATTTGGCACACAAGTTGGGTTAGATGACCTTGAGAATAATAAGGATTGGCCTTGTGATGGAACTTTTAAATGCAGCCCAGATATCTATTATCAGTTGTTCACGTTACATATTGTCATATGAAATATTAACATACCACGTCTTTTTGTTTTGCTACAACATACAGAAGGCTTAGCGCTTTGAAGGACTTACACCCATCATTAGAGCCTGAAATCTTAATGGTTGATTTCGAGAAAGCAATTATCAATACCTTTTGTGATATATTTCCAACAGGTTGTTTATTTCATATGGCTAAGAATATCTATCACGACATTGTGAATATAAGTATAAAACCTTGTTATCAAACAGATGCAGAATTTAACAATGCTTCACTGCATTAGCATTTCTTCTAGTGCGTGATATTATTGATGGTTTTCTTGAACTGATGATGATGATTTGCTTCAAGAATTTGTATCATACTTTGAAACTCATTATATAGGAAGAGAATGAGGTTGAGGTGAGCAAAGACGAAGAATGCAACCAGCTTTTCCTATCTAAGTGTGTGTGGAATGTCTTCGAAAGAACCCAGAATAATACGATGAGAACAAACAACAGCGTAGAAGGCTTCCACATTGCAATGCAAAGCTCCATTACTAACATGCACCCAAATTTGTGGAAACTTGTTACATATTTGAAAAAGGAAGAGACATTACTGAAAAAGAAAAAGTGTCATTTAGATTGAGCAAATGCAGTCCTAATAAAGAAAATATATATTGATATCAATGAAAGAATTTAGTGGAAAACACTTCATTATAAATATGAAAATGCTTCAATATAAACGTTTACAAAGAACAAAAAGAAAACAAAAAAACAGTTACATCTAAAACAGAATTATAAAAATCATTTATATATAAAGCAATTTTTTTCAGAGCTGCAATTTCTCTAAATCAGGTTGCCTGCCATATCTTCGAAATTACCTATATGACAAAGTTTCCTATGATGATAATTCCTGAGGTGAGTTTTCTTGCGGTAAAAATGTTTATAGCGAATATTCCAAGAACCAAATTTCAAGGATATTAAAGAAGTCTAGGACTCTGGTTATTTTTGGGTAGTCACAGATAATTGTGTTCTTCATTGGTAAAAGTGATTGATGTTTCTTGTACTTGAATTTATTGATTAATAAAGTTGAACTGACTAATCTGATTTATTTTCTAAAAACCAAGAGTTCTTTAAATTTCTTCCATACCGACCAAACTCTTTCAGGAACAGCATCAGAGCTATTGCTGCTAGTAACAGTAAACCACTTAAAAGGTTTCTCTGCTTACAACCAAGTACCATCTTAAAGCATGAGTACACTGGGCAGTTGCCCTTGGGCCCTGTGGATCTAGGACCCAATCATTATGTAGATACTAGTTGTGTATATAGGGGCTTCAGTGCAATGCTTTGCCAAGGGCCTATAATGTTGCTAAGACAGCCCTGCATACAGTGAATTTCTTTGAAGAGGGTAATATTGGGGTTTGGTTTCAGCTTATTTACAGAAATCATCATTTTAACAACCACTTTTCCATGCTTGCATGCAGCAGACAGAATTTGTTGAGACATTTTCTACAGCTGGATGTCCTTCCTGTTGTCAACTCTTCACTTGATTCTAAGCAAGGTAATATTTTTCTTATAGCTAGACATGATCTTGTGGAAATGAATAACACTGCTTGTGACCATGACAATCATTTATGACTATCATGATGTTAAGACAAGACACACACATTATGGGCTTCTTTCAGTTTCTGTCTACCAAATGCACTCATAAAGATTTGGTGAGGCCATTGGAGAAGTAAAAGACATTTGCCAAAAGTTCTACATAGACTGAATCTGAGACCATATGATTGGGGAGCAAATTTTTTAACTATACAGCCATGCCAATGTTTAGAATAATACATTTCTATGGATTATTACCACTATGGGAATGTTGCCATTACCCTACTCTTGCAAATCTAGCACAAAGTCAACCAATTGAGAATGTGACAGAAGCTGGATGACTGAGAAATTAGTTGCAAAATCTTCATAAATCAAGAGCACAATTGTATTTTTATATAATGTGAATTTTTAACATGTTGCACAAATATTTAGCTCTGAGTGCACTGCATCTTATAGCAGAAACAGTTATAAGCTAATGAAGTTGATTACTTATATAATTCCCATTCCCTTGTCATCCAATAATTTATATTATTATCTGTATTTTCCTAATGCTTTATTCTAAAGCGTATGTATATTGAGTTTTAATGACTGATTATTAGTATTGCTATGCCTAAGTGAAATCATAAAATACTTAGTGTGAATATTTTGGTTCATATGTATGAGTAGCTATGTTGTTGATGTGTGTGTATGTGCATTGCATTGTTGGTAGGTGATTCTGTATGTTTTAGGTGTTGTAACTCTATGAAGAGCAAACATAGGCTTTGATATCTTCTTTTACTATTAGTGACAAGTGCTGCTGTGTAGTACCATCAAGTTAGTTGTAGTGGTGAGCACATCATTCTCTTCTCAGGATTGGCACCTTGGCTACCAGCCACCATCATATTACTAAATGTCCAATTTAAAAAGTTGGTTAACCAATTTAACACAATGCAGTTATTAATGGTACAACATATCCAGCAGCCAATCTCACAGTGAGAGCTCAGTAGATATATTCAGTGTTATTAATTACAAAATCACTCTAACTCATCACTCTACTCGCTTAAGGTTACAATTTCCAGATAATGGATAGAAGTATATTGTATCAAATATCTAGATAATCTATATATATAAAAATGAGAATGTATGTCTGTCTGTCTGTGTGAATCCCTAAAACTCGAGAACTACGCAACCAATTTCATTCAAATTTTACACATGCCTTACTTAGGGTTCCAGTTGTGTTTTAGTCAAAAAAATTTATTAACTTCTTGCAGAGTTCGAGCACACGGCAACATAATATCTCCTCCACTATTTAAGTATTACGTGTCAAAAGTGAAACAAAAACACTCATGTCAAATACTTTCACTTTAAAAATGAAACTATTCCACTAACTGAAACAATCACATTTCGATACTGTAGTGACAGATACTTTCACAGAGAGAGAAAGAGAGAGAGAGAGAGAGAGATGTATATGTATACATATACATGTATATGTACACCATTTCGATACTGTAATGACAGATACTTTCAGAGAGAGAGAGAGAGAGAGATGTATATGTATACATATAGATGTACACGTATATGTATATATATATAGATCTATACATACATGTATATGTATACATATGTGTAGATGTATATATATATATAGATGTACATGTAATATGTACACATATATACATGCATACAGATATCTATACATATATACACCCATCACACACACATACACATGCACACAAACACACACATTAGTCATTTGTTTTCTTAACCAAAACTACGTCAAAAGTACTGAATGGATCTTTATGAAATTTGGAAATTATATTCTTTGCATAACGGCCATAACTCCCATGAAAATTCATATATTTTTGATGTTGATGAAATTTTAACCCGAACATAACAGATGAGCATTATTTAGAAAATGATGTCACACGTTATCGAGGCTACCATTCTTTCTGGATGTGCAAAAGGGGATGACGTCTTTATTCCAAGAATTCCTCTTACTCCATCAGGAGCAGACATTCCTTTTACATTCAGAAGACTACAATTCCCCCTTCGTGTGACTTTTGCCATGTCCATAAACAAATATCAGGGTCAAACACTGTCTGTAGCTGGTCTTCTCTTGGAAGAGCCCTGCTTCTCACACGGACAACTGTATGTTGGCTGCTCAAGAGTGGGCAGCAACAAAAAACCTATTTGTATATGCTCCACAAGGGAAAACAAGGAACATAGTTTACAATGAGGTGTTATAATCACAACAGCAAGAAAGTATGTACATGATCACCTTTTACGAAACTTCATTGACTTTCATATATTTATATTGATATACATATATATACGTGTGTTTGGGTGCGTGTGTGTATATACATCTCTATATATAAAGATGATGCGTAGTCTAGACGGCGTTTTTAGATTTCATTATTCTCTTTAACCCGGGCAACGCCGGGTGTTTCTGCTAGTATTTATTTATTTTTGCTACTTTATTCTGGTGAAAGATTTTGCAGACAAATTAATCTTCTGGATGAACTATTGAGGGAAGTCATATATATTTCTCTTGTTACACTCTATTATCTTAAAAAATAAAGTAGGACATACTTGATTATAGTCATGGAAAAAAAGATGGGATAGTCAAAGCTGAGGTGCCTTTAATCAGAGGTGATTTAGGTTAAATAAGAACTGATGATCCTACAGATTTCCTTCCTGCTTTACTGCTCCCATAATGTTGACTGATGTGTACCTTAGCTTGAAGTGGTGAAGTCAGTCATTTGAACATACAAAGTTTTCTTGAATGTTAAAGTCACCCCAGAAATACTCTCACCATCATCACAAAACTGTCACCTGTTTTTGATTTACTTTCTTTGAAAAAAATTTCTGTTTCAGATACTTTCATTTCCAGAGCAAGGATGTCATTATTTTCTCTTGTTTCTTAAAATGACTTGGAAACAGCTTGATGTGCAAGTGCAGTCAGTTGAAACTTGGTATACTGGATGCCAGTAGGTTTCAGGGGTCATCAGGAGAGAATGTGCACTGTTTCAGGGCCTTCCTCATGATGGTTTTACAGCCCCACTCACTGATGTGAGGCTCCTACCTACTGGTTTGACTGACTAGTATTCAACCTCAAGTCTATTTTGAGTTCATCATCTCTCCAGCCAGGTTTCATCATGCTGTCAGTAATCCAACACTATTCTGCATGCAAGGCTCTTACTGATGCACCATTTCTGGCACTCTGTTGGTTACAACATGGGTTCCAGTTGATATGATCAACAGAACAGCTTGCTCATGAAATTAACGTGCAAGTGGCTGAGCACTCCACAAACATGTGTACCCTTCTCAGTGAGATTCAGCATGACACAGAATGTGACAAGGCTAGCCCTTCGAAATACAGGTACTACTCATTTTTGCCAGCAATGTGAATTAAAGTGTCTTGCTCAGGAACACAATGCATCACCAGGAATTGAACTCACAATCTTACAACTGTGAGCCAAATACCCTAACCACTAAGCCATACGCTGTCTGTACCATTTCTAGCTTTTTCTGTATTGATACTTTTTGTAACAGTTAATGTTACACATTTGCTGCATTGTCACCTTCAGTAGTAGCTGGTTGTTTAGATGGTACATTTAAGTATGAAATATCAGTGAAAAGAGGTTATATATTTGCCTCTGTAACAGTATCAACCATTGTAAGTCCACTGTGGTAGATACAAAGAATATGAGGCACTGGGCAATCATGCAAACTAATGATCACCAGATTCAAATTACTGTTTCAAATCTTAGAAATTGCTGGACTAGTGAATTCTAGATTAATGATGTCAACATGCAGAAGAGAGGGAACACATAGTTTGCCAATGAGAAAAATAAATTATTTAAAGTATTTAGAAAATATATTCTGGCAGAACTGCCTGTATTCTTATGAAATTTTAATTTAACCCTTTAGCATTAAAACCAGCCATATGTGGCTGAAATATCCTACCTGTTTTATGTTTAAACAGGCTGATCCAACTGCTCACAGCTATACTAAAATGTCAGTCTAAAAGCATATGCTCAGATTGTCAAAGTCTCTAAGCTGCAAGATAGTGTATGATTAATTGAAAATAATGTGAATAAATTATTATTCACGGTGAACTAGAGGATGTAGCCGAGTTTACGTATTTAGGTAGTAAGATAACATTCTCAGGCGGCACCGACGAAGATATTAAGACGACGCTTTCCACTTGTTAAAAAAAGTATGGAGCGCAAGTGTAATTTCAATAAAGAACAAAATAAGAATTTTTAACACTAACGTAAAAGCGGTGTTATTGTATGGGGCTGAGACATGGAGAACAACAGTTAAGTCAAATAAGCAAATACAATCATTCATCAACAGGTGCTTGTGTAGTATACTTAAAATCAGATGGCCCGAACACATAAGCAATATGGTGCTATGGCAAAGAACGAATCAAGTTCCGATTAGGGAGCAAATATTTAAGAAAAAGTGGAAGTGGGTTGGTAGCACAATTAGAAAGGACACACCAAATGCAGCGAAAAGTGCTTTACAGTGGAATCCAGATGGATATAGAAAGGGGTAGGCCTAAGAACTCGTGGCGTAGATCAACACAAAAGGAACTAGAGAAAGGTACATTCATGGCAGAGTATAAGTACAGAAGCAAGAAATGCGACATGGAATTCAATTATAAGTGGCCTATACTCCATGTTGGAGGGTTAAAGGCAAGAAGAAGAATGTGAATAAATAAGCATTACGTTTAACAGAGTAATCTGAATTCTAAAAGGTTAAAGATTAAGAATTCTTTAGTTCAATGTATAACCACTTATAGAAGAAAAGTAAGATGTAACAAATAAAGATATATATATATATATAGTCTTGTCTCGCATATTCTTTGAATATATCTCCAGAATCTTGGGTCTTTTAACACTCCAACATAACTAGATGACCAAAAAGAATGTATGCTTTCATGTTTTTATCTAATGAGTTTTCATGTTGGTAGAAAACTGCAAATTCATAGGAGAGGATTTCCATTGAGATAATTGACCCAGTTACATGATTGGTATTATAAACCTGCTTCTTTATGAGGAGAATGGAGCACCATCTATCTCAATTTTTGACAATGAATCATAGTTGTTCCCAGATGTAGCCACCTATCAGTGACTCAGTTTCTGTGGACCTTTTCCATGTTTTTGGTCTGCTGTGCTTGCATCTCCTTTACAGGGAAAAAAGTAGAACTTGGAACTTGAATTCAAGATGTAGTGAGGAAGGAAAGGTAAAACTGTAATGTCTTCAGTTATTACTCTGCTGTCTGATACTTTAGTAAGCATCATCATCCTCATCTTCATTCTTCAACATTTGTTTTTCCATGCTGGTATGTGTTGGACTGTTTAACTAGAGCTGGCAGACAAGAGAGCAGAACCAGGTTCCAGTCTGATTTGGCTTGGTTTCTATGGCAGGATGTCCTTTGGTGAGGATTTACATATTAAAATTGATAGAAAGAACAAAGCAGAAAGGAAAAGAATATAGAACTAACAACACTTAGTACCATCAAGTTATGTTCTGTTCAAATCATGCTTGAATTGATTTTTAGTTATCTTAACTCCACGGAGGTCAATAAGTACTAGCAAAAAATCTATAAATACTTCAGCAATATGGATGTAACCAAGTTTACAAAATCCATCCATATTGTCAAGGAAAAATGAGAGTAAAGTCATATAAAAGAAAAAAAAAGCAAACTTCTTAATCTTATATACAAAGCAAAATGTTGTCTCTATACATTGTGTTACTTGGATTTTTAGTCAGTTGGCAACCTCTACATTTTATATAAATTTCTATTGCATAATATAATTTGCACCTACCACACATGAAATATTGGAGCTGCTGTAGTCTATTGAACTGGATAGAATAAATAGTTCCTGCAAACCAACAGTGGGATAAAATGCAATGTCAAAGCTGAGTGTCAGGATTTGAACTTGTCATTAACCAAAGTAACTAATTACTGTTCAGCACATTACCATCTATGCCAACCTCACAGAACTGATAATAATAGCACATATTATATCAAGATAATAGTAGTAATAATAAGGGTTATAAATTTTAGCACAAAGCCAGAATTTTAGGAAGTGGGAGTTAGTCTTATGGTTATATATTTTATGATTTTAGTTTGCATGTTTTCAAAATAACTAGGGGTGGGTGGGATATAATGGGTCATTTGCCAGAGTTACATCATTTTCTCCCAACTCCAAACCAGGAAGTATGATGTAGCATCATTCCTCCTACTAATACAAATGTTGTATACAAATGGTGACTCCTTTTCAAGTTCCTCATTTTGAATCACAAACCTCTGTCACTAGACCAACCAATTTTTGATCATCAAGCAAAACTTTGTGGTGCTGCAGGAAGTACTTCAGATTTGGATTTTTTTGTTCAACAGATATGTTCAGAGTATCTTCTTTGCTTATGTTATGTTGGGATAGAGGGAATATCCTTGGAAGTTCATAAATTGAAGGAAATTCAAAAGTGGGGCATCATGAGACACTTGTCAGTTTGCAAGGTAGGGCGTAATAGCACATAGGCTTCTGTAAATAGAAGAAAAGAATTACAGTCTTCCATTACCTACAAATATGTGCCAGTATCTGAAAGTGTTTTAGCAGCATTGTTCATGTAATTATTGATATTTACACCAAATCAGAATTGATACAGAGGTGTGTGCTGCAGAAAATGCACCAAGGAAGTAACAAAGTCTTACAGTGGAAAGGACAGATGGTTACTTGCTTCAAAATGGCAGGAATGCACACATTCATACATAACACACACACATATATTTATATATATATATTTTGGGTCACCCCATAAATAATGTGGTTTTTTTCAATTGCATGAAATAAAAGTCAGAGGTGGAGAGAATGAAATACCTGCATCAACTTGCTATAAAAGCAGGTAGTAATTTTACCTTGTCCTTATTGTTAGTGCAAGTTTTGAAGAGTGCAGTTCGATTTTAACAGTCATTTTTTTCAAAGTTATAATGAAAGTGACAAAGGAGCATATTCGGCATACTTTGCTTCATGAGTTCAATAAAGGCAACAACGCAACGGAAAGCGTGAGGAATATTAATGCAGTATATGGGGACTGGACAATAAGTGTAAACTAGTGTCAATGGTGGTTTCAGAAATTCCGAGGTGGAAACTACAACCTAGAAGATGAGTCTTGTCCTGGAAGATCTGTAGAGCTTGATGAGGATTTTCTGCAAACCTTGGTGGAACAAAATCAAATCATAACTGCTGAGGAACTAGCAGAGAAGCTTGGATTTGGTAATTCAACCATTCATTGACACCTGCATGCCATGGAAAAAGTCAGCAAATTGGATCAATGGGTTCCTCACAAAGTTTCCGAGTCTAATTGCATGCAGAGAGTGAATGTATTCTCATCTTTGCTGTCACGTCTCACGAAAATGAACCTTCCATCAACACTATCTAGATTTAAGTCTAAATTCTGCAATAGTGTAGGGTTCAAAGGCCCATGGCTTTCAATGTTCTGCCAAAGGATTTAAGAGACCTATGTGGTATGGATGTAGATGTCTTCAAAATGCAGCTAGAACTTCAACAGTCTAGAGTTCTAGAGTTCCAGATGAGTCTACTTTGCAGCAAGAAACACAAATGAGGGCAGCATCTTCTAACTCCACTTTTAACTGAATACCAACTAACGGCGTGACACAGTATGATCACAGCTTACAGGCTGAAGTAAAAGAAAAGGGAAAAAAAAGTAGATACATCATGATGACAATGATGAACGCTATATTCCTCGTATATACATAATGATATATACATATATATATATATTTATATATCTATGTATATATGTATGTATGTATGTATGTATAGATATGTATGTATATGTGTATTTATACATCCATATGTATATATATATAAAGTGTAGTATATTGCCACTTAAGTGTGGCTGACCCCTAGGGGTGGATGTTTCTGTTGCTTTTAGCCCCAGGAGGACATCTCCTCCAGCTGGCTTATCGACACACGACTGTGTCCTGTTTGCCAAGGGAGTTATCCCTCTCACCGCGACCAGCAGCACGAACGTATCCGGATTTCAGGGTTATTTCCCTTCGTCGGCGTTCGACAGCTGATGACCTTGGTGAGAGAGACAAATCTGGCAAAACCTTATATCTTCTTTTCCAGTGACATTCTTCACTGATATTGAAAAGGTGAAAACAAGCAATGTTAATTCTCTAAATGAAGTATTAACAGTAACTGCACGATAAAGTGTAGTATATTGCCACTTAAGTGTGGCTGACCCCCTAGGGGTGGATGTTACTGTTGCTTTTAGCCCCAGGAGGACATCTCCTCCAGCTGGCTTATCGACACACGACTGTGTCCTGTTTGCCAAGGGAGTTATCCCTCTCACCGCGACCAGCAGCACGAACGTATCCGGATTTCAGGGTTATTTCCCTTCGTCGGCGTTCGACAGCTGATGACCTTGGTGAGAGAGACAAATCTGGCAAAACCTTATATCTTCTTTTCCAGTGACATTCTTCACTGATATTGAAAAGGTGAAAACAAGCAATGTTAATTCTCTAAATGAAGTATTAACAGTAACTGCACGATAAAGTGTAGTATATTGCCACTTAAGTGTGGCTGACCCCTAGGGGTGGATGTTACTGTTGCTTTTAGCCCCAGGAGGACATCTCCTCCAGCTGGCTTATCGACACACGACTGTGTCCTGTTTGCCAAGGGAGTTATCCCTCTCACCGCGACCAGCAGCACGAACGTATCCGGATTTCAGGGTTATTTCCCTTCGTCGGCGTTCGACAGCTGATGACCTTGGTGAGAGAGACAAATCTGGCAAAACCTTATATCTTCTTTTCCAGTGACATTCTTCACTGATATTGAAAAGGTGAAAACAAGCAATGTTAATTCTCTAAATGAAGTATTAACAGTAACTGCACGATAAAGTGTAGTATATTGCCACTTAAGTGTGGCTGACCCCTAGGGGTGGATGTTACTGTTGCTTTTAGCCCCAGGAGGACATCTCCTCCAGCTGGCTTATCGACACACGACTGTGTCCTGTTTGCCAAGGGAGTTATCCCTCTCACCGCGACCAGCAGCACGAACGTATCCGGATTTCAGGGTTATTTCCCTTCGTCGGCGTTCGACAGCTGATGACCTTGGTGAGAGAGACAAATCTGGCAAAACCTTATATCTTCTTTTCCAGTGACATTCTTCACTGATATTGAAAAGGTGAAAACAAGCAATGTTAATTCTCTAAATGAAGTATTAACAGTAACTGCACGATAAAGTGTAGTATATTGCCACTTAAGTGTGGCTGACCCCTAGGGGTGGATGTTACTGTTGCTTTTGGCCCCAGGAGGACATCTCCTCCAGCTGGCTTATCGACACACGACTGTGTCCTGTTTGCCAAGGGAGTTATCCCTCTCACCGCGACCAGCAGCACGAACGTATCCGGATTTCAGGGTTATTTCCCTTCGTCGGCGTTCGACAGCTGATGACCTTGGTGAGAGAGACAAATCTGGCAAAACCTTATATCTTCTTTTCCAGTGACATTCTTCACTGATATTGAAAAGGTGAAAACAAGCAATGTTAATTCTCTAAATGAAGTATTAACAGTAACTGCACGATAAAGTGTAGTATATTGCCACTTAAGTGTGGCTGACCCCTAGGGGTGGATGTTACTGTTGCTTTTAGCCCCAGGAGGACATCTCCTCCAGCTGGCTTATCGACACACGACTGTGTCCTGTTTGCCAAGGGACACAGGACACAGTCGTGTGTCGATAAGCCAGCTGGAGGAGATGTCCTCCTGGGGCCAAAAGCAACAGTAACATCCACCCCTAGGGGTCAGCCACACTTAAGTGGCAATATACTACACTTTATCGTGCAGTTACTGTTAATACTTCATTTAGAGAATTAACATTGCTTGTTTTCACCTTTTCAATATCAGTGAAGAATGTCACTGGAAAAGAAGATATAAGGTTTTGCCAGATTTGTCTCTCTCACCAAGGTCATCAGCTGTCGAACGCCGACGAAGGGAAATAACCCTGAAATCCGGATACGTTCGTGCTGCTGGTCGCGGTGAGAGGGATAACTCCCTTGGCAAACAGGACACAGTCGTGTGTCGATAAGCCAGCTGGAGGAGATGTCCTCCTGGGGCTAAAAGCAACAGTAACATCCACCCCTAGGGGTCAGCCACACTTAAGTGGCAATATACTACACTTTATCGTGCAGTTACTGTTAATACTTCATTTAGAGAATTAACATATATATATATACATATATATATATATATGTGCGCATAGGTATATACATATATGTGTATTTATACATCCATATATATATATATATATATATATATATATATATATATATATATATATATATATAAATATAAATATGTATAGATATGTACATATATGTGTATTTATACATCTATATGTATATGTAAATATATGTGTAGATTTGTACATATATGTGTATTTATACATCCATATACACACACACACACACATATATATATATATATATATATATATATATATATATATATATATATATATATATATATAACTTTGATAGGTTTCGGCCAGTATAGGCCCAGGCCATATCTAACTCAATAGCACCACCTGGTGAAGTCTTTTAGTCATATATGGGGCACCATAGCCCACTCTAGCAAAGAGTTATTATTGTTGGTGACATATCCGGGTGTAGAAGGTTGGTCTAAGATTTTTTGAACAAATTTGTCCAGTGAACATTTGAATTTTGTGCGATACTTTTACGTTTTGACATATTTTGGTATGGTATTAAAGAGAGCTGGACCGGCTGAGGTAAAGTAATTGTGACATAATGTTGCTATGTGTACCGAGTTCGATTTCTGCAATGGGCGGATAGCACAGGGACAAGTCTTGGAAGGATTTTAAAATTGATGCCAACATCATTTGTGCAATATTGATGGAATATTTTCCTCATAACACAAATGATGTAGTGCTTCTGATGGTGTTGGAAAAAGTAGAGATTGAGTTTTTTAGTTGATCCCAATAATCAATGCTTCTCATACCATCTATCTTTCTTGTTATTGACGTCTGGAGTGCTTCTACTTTCCTAATGAGTTGCTTTGTATGGTGGGGGGGGGGGGACACACAGTGGGCAACAGTACTCACGGTGGGGTTGGGCAGAAGTAGAGTAGAGAAGGATGATGGTGTAGGCATCTCTAGACCGGAAAGTTCTCAGAATCCAGGAGCACATCTTGCAGGCCAAGTCAACCTTGCTGTTTACGTGTCAAGCGATGTTGGGGGGGACAAACACAGACACACAAACATATACACACATGCATATATATATATATATATACATATATATACGATGGGCTTCTTTCAGTTTCCATCTACCAAATCCACTCACACGGCTGTGGTCGGCCTGAGACTATAGTAGAAGACACTTGCCCAAGGTGCCATGCAGTGGGACTGAACCCAGAACCATGCAGTTTGTAAGCAAGCTACTTACCACACATCCACTCCCACACCTATATATATATATATATATATATATATATATATATATTTATATACATATACATATATATATATATACATATACATATACATATGCATATATATATATATATATAAATATATATATATATATATATATATATATATATATATATATATATCACCATCATCACCATCATTTAACGTCCGTTTTCCATGCTGGCATGGGTTGGACGGTTCGACCAGAGTCTGGGAAGCCAGGAGGCTGCACCAAGCTCCAGCCTGATCTGGCAGTATTTCTATGGCTGGAAGCCCTTCCTAACATGAACCACTCCGTGAGCGTAGTGGGTGCTCTTTACGTGCCACTGGCACAGGGGCCAGAGGCGGCTGGCAACGGCCACGATCGGTTGTTGCTTTTTACATGCCACCGGCATGTAAGCCAGTCAAGGCGGCGCTGGCATCAGCCACGTTCGGATTGTACTTTTTATGTGCCACCGGCATGGGTATCACCTGTACAATTTCCATTTGATTTTCATTTTGCTGTTGATGTACTTGACTCAATACGTCTCCTCAAGCACAGCAGGTCACTGTGCGATCCAAGGTACTTTTAAATGGGCTGGGGCTGGTTATGCCAAACTGGTGTAGGATATAGTCATGAACTCAGTTTATTTGCCGAGTCTTCACAGTTACAGCATATCTCCAGAGGTCTCGGTTTTTCGTTATTGCCTCTGTGAGGCCCAATGTTTGATGTTCATGCTTGACTACCTCATCCCATGTATTCCTGGGTCTACCTCTACCCCAGATTCCTTCACCTGTTTAGGAGTGGCACTTCTTCACACATTTCTCCCCATCCATCCGTAGTACATGACCATACCAGTGCAAACGTCTCTCTTGCATGCCACATCTGATGCTTCTTATGTCCAACATTTCTCTCGACGCTTACACTCTGTCGTGTGTGCACACTGACATTACACATCCAGCAGATCATGCTAGCTTCATTTCTTTCGAGCCTATGCATGTCCTCTGCAGTCACAGCCCATGTTTCACTGCCGTGAAGCATGGCTGTTCGCACACATGCATCGTACAATCTACCTTTCACTGTGAGCGAGAGGCCCTTTGTCACCAGTAGAGGTAGAAACTTTCTAAACTTTGCCCAGGCTATTCTTATTCTAGTGGTAACACACACTCTCTCTCTCTCTCTCTCTCTATATATATATATATATATATATATATGTTTATATATACACTCACACACACACACACACACATATATATATATATATAGATAAATATAATACATATCGATATATATATATATATATATAATATTGATGTATATATATATATATATATATATATATATATATATATATATATGTGTGTGTGTGTGTGTGTGTGTGTGTGTATGCATATGTATATATATATATGTATATATATATATATATATATATATATATATATATATATATATATATATATATATATTTATATATATACATTGATATATGTATATTTAAATACATACATATATATTTATATATATATACATACATATGTATATATATATATTCTGTTGTGTCTGTTATATATATATTAATATATGTATATATATAAATATATATATATATATATATATATATATACATACATATATATTTATATATATACATATTTATATATATATATATATATATATAAATATATATATATAAATATATATATATACATATATATTTATATATATACATATTTATATATATATATACATATGTATTATATATATATATATATATATATATATATATATATATATATATATATATATATATATCATCATCATCATCATCATCGTTTAACGTCCACTTTCCATGCTAGCATGGGATGGACGACTTGACTGAGGACTGGTGAAACCAGATGGCAACACCTGGCTCCAATCTGATTTGGCAGAGTTTCTACAGCTGGATGCCCTTCCTAACGCCAGCCACTCAGAGAGTGTAGTGGGTGCTTTTACGTGTCACCCGCACGAAGGCCAGTCAGGCGGTACTGGCAACGGCCACGCTCAAAATGGTGTATTTCATGTGCCACCCGCACAAGAGCCAGTCCAGGGGCACTGGCAACGATCTCGCTCAAAAATCCTTACACATCTCATGGGCACAGGTGCTATCCCAATTTCGCTTTCGCGATTTCGCCTCTCTTGCACACAACAACTGATGCTTCTTATGTTCAGCTTTTCTCTCAAGATACTTACAGTCTGTCGGGTATGCGCACGGACATTACACATCCAGCGGAGCATACTGGCTTCATTCCTTGCGAGCTTACGCATGTCCTCAGCAGTCACAGCCCATGTTTCACTGCCATGTAGCATGGCTGTTCGTACACATGCGTCATACAGTCTGCCTTTTACTCTGAGTAAGAGTCCCTTTGTCACCAGC
Organism: Octopus bimaculoides; assembly: GCF_046866305.1. Classification (NCBI taxonomy): domain Eukaryota; kingdom Metazoa; phylum Mollusca; class Cephalopoda; order Octopoda; family Octopodidae; genus Octopus; species Octopus bimaculoides. The sequence continues at coordinate 74,856,617 of NC_142933.1, forward strand.
AGAGGTAAGAGCTCTCTGAACTTTGCCTCGGCTATTCTTATTCTAGCAGCTACACTTTCAGCACACCCACTCCCACTACTAACTTGGTCACCCAGATAGCGGAAGCTATCAACTACCTCTAGTTTTTCTCCCTGGAATGAGACAGAAGTGGTTTCCTGTTTGTTTACAGTGTTTATTGCACCTGAACATCTGCTACATACAAAAACTAACTTCCTAGTTAACCTTCCTTTGATATTGCTGCACCTCTTATGTGTCCATAGCTTGCACTGGGTACATCTTATAGAGTTACTACCTACTCCTTTTCTACATACTGAGCAGGGCCATCTACCTGAAGGAGTTTGTGTTTTATCTACCTTCCTGCTTATTAGGATTTTGGTTTTAGCTAGGTTGACTTTAAGGCCCTTTGATTCTAGTCCTTGCTTTCACACCTGAAACTTCTCCTCTAGTTCTGATAGTGACTCCGCAATTAGTGCAAGGTCATCAGCATAGAGGAGCTCCCAGGGGCAACCTGTCTTGAATTCCTCTGTAATCGCCTGGAGGACTATGATAAATAGGAGGGAGCTGAGGACTGAACCTTGGTGGACCCCTACCTCTACCTGGAATTCATTACTGTATTCATTTCCAACCCTCACCATACTGACAGCATCTCTGTACATAGCTCGCACAGCTCTCACTAACCATTCGTCTATCCCAAGTTTCCTCATCGACCACCAGATAAGGGATTGGGGGACCCTGTCAAAGGCTTTCTCCATGTCAATGAAAGCCAGGTACAGAGGTTTATCCTTCGCTAGGTATTTCTCCTGCAGCTGTCTTACTACAAATATGGCATCAGTGGTACTTTTACCTGGCACGAACCCAAACTGCATCTCATCTAAATTGATTCACTCCCTAATTTGTTGGGCTATGACCCTCTCTGTAACTTTCATAACCTGATCTAACAGCTTGATGCCTCTGTAATTATTTGTATCTAGAGCGTCACCTTTACCTTTGTAGCAGTTGACTATGGTGCTGCTACACTAGTCATTGGGTATGACTCCTTCGTGTATCACCTGGTTAGTAATACGGGTGACTAGGCTATAGCCGACACTGCCAGATATTTTGAGCATCTCTGCAGTGATTCCTGATGGGCCGGGGGCTTTCCCTGTCTTCATACTCTTAATTGCTTTATCTACCATGGTACTGTCAACTCGGATAGCTGGTCCCTCTGTTGGGTCGACATACGGCAGACTCTCTTTCTCCCATTCATTCTCTTTATTAAGCAATCTATCGTAGTGGCATCTCCAGATCTCTTTCTTTGCAGCCTCATTTAGTGCAAGCGTACCATCATCCATGCGAACACATTTCTCTCCTACGACATCACTATTCTCTCTCCTACACTGTCTTGCAACACAAAATACCTCAAGTCTTTGGTCCTCACGGCGCAGAACATTGGCAAATCTTTTCTTATCTGCTTCCCCTCTGGCTAAATAAACCTGTCGCCTAGCTTCCCTTCTGGCAGATTGGTACAATTCCCTGCTACCACCGTTCTTCCAGTCCTTCCAAGCCTGTTTCTTTTGTTTAATAGCCCTGTCTACCTCCTTGTTCCACCACCACGCTACTTTGAGTCGAGAGGGAACTTTACCCCAGCCACAGATCTGGTTGGTGGCTCTCAGCAGGTTGTCCCGCAGAAATCTCCAATTGTCTTCCACGTTGTATGATGCTATATCCCCTTCTATTTCGTCAAATGCTTCGAGTAACATGTCCCTAAATCTTCGTCCATTTGCAGGGTCTTTAAGTTTCCACACCTTTCTCCTCCAAGCCGGTCTACTTCTGGGCACCCATTTTGCCTTGATCCCGAAGTTGCTAACTACTAATCTGTGTTGGGGTGTACATTCTTCGCCAGGGAAGGTTTTGGCATTTATAAGCCGCCCTCTTTCCCTATTTCTGGCGAGGATGTAGTCGATTTGGCTAGAGTGTCTGCCGGATCGGTAGGTGACTAGGTGACAGGCAGGTTTCCTGAAGCTGGTATTGCAAACCATAAGATCGGTTGCATCACAGAACTCCAGCAGTCTGGTTCCCTCCTCGTTGCGGGAACCAAAGCCATAGCCTCCATGTATGCCATGGAAGCCTAAAGATATATATACATATGTATTTATATATACACATATTTATATATATACATATATATCTATATATTTATATATACCGATATATATTTTTATATATTAATATATATATACTTCCATATATATATATATACTTACATATATATATATATACATCCATATTTATATATATATAAATATATATATATGTTTATATATATGTACATCCATATATATATATTTATACTTCCATATATATATATATTTAAACATCCATGTATGTATTATATAGTTATACATCCATATATATATATATTTATACATACTTTATATATATATATATATATATATATATATATATATATATCTATATATATATATATATATATATATATATATATATATATATATATATATATATAACTACATGTTATATTCAGTGATATATTTACGTATACAATTATACATGCATACATAGCACACACATATATTAATTATATACACATATGTATATATTATATACACCTCTTAGAAATTTCTCTCTCTATACTTGGTAAGCTCATTATTTTCATTCCCTCCTCAATCAATATTTTTTCAAATGCCTGTCTGCTGCACTATCGTTACCATGGTAACATTTTTCTTTACATATACCATTGATTTTTCTTCTTCCTCACATACTATTAGTTTATCATTGCCTTTCTCCTTCAAATTCTAATACGTTCTTTCCTTCCCTCCTTGTACATCTCTTTATGTTTCTCTTTCATAATCGTATCTTAAACCATTCGTGTTTCGTTTTACCTTATTTTTATTTTACCTCTCGGTTATATTTCGTCTCTTATTTCTTATAACTTTATACTTTATTCTGTTTACTTAAATTCTGCTATATAAAGTTGTTTTTTTAAAAAATTTTGTATGGGTACCATAAAGTGAAAACTGCCTACGTGTACCTACACACACATATTACACATTTCTTGTACATAAGCGATGTGCTACTATATTGGTCGTCCCCCCCTCACATTCTCACTCTTTATATTATACTCCTCTCTCTCTCTTATTTATCAATCTATTTCTCTATCTGTCCTCTTGTCTGTTTGCCTCTCTTCTCTCCATTACTTTTTCCTTCCTTCTCTGTAGCTATTATATTTTGTTTACGGGCCGTTTGTCCAATTTATTTGTTTCTTTTTTTTTTCGTCTCTAACCACAATATCATACCTTACAAATAATATTTCTCATGTCTGCTTCCCCCCTATTCAATCTCTTTAAGGTTCTCTTATCTATCTCTCGCAATTTTCCTATCTTTTCAGATACTGTCAACGTACGTAAGCAAGCGTCACATTAAACTCCACACCTTTTTTTTTTACTTCCTATTTGCAAAGCGAACGTGAGAAAGAACACGGAAGGATACTTTGGAGAAATGTGGTCTTAAGACACACTATGTCTGAATAAAAGACAAGATGGTCATAGGTTTTGATCATCGGGCCACTGAATCAGGGTTAAACATCAACATCCTATTTAGGTAGCCTTTTATCTCAAACTAGCTATAGCTATGGTAGCGAATACTGTCTTTGATGTTCGCTGCTGGATGAAGAACGGAGAAACACACATTCAGAGAGACAGAGAGAAATAAAGATAAAGATATATATATATATATATATATATATATATATATATATATATATATATAAACAAATAATAAATGAGTGTATGCATATATACGTACAGGTATGTGCATACCGACATCCACCTGTATGTATAGGTGCATATCTGGGTACAGGATATATATATATATATATATATATATATATATATAGAGAGAGAGAGAGAGAGAGAAAATATTCTGAATACAAGAAATTTAAAATACGTATCCGAATAGCGGGAATCGATGTATAATTACATTAATACATGTATGCATACACACACACACACTATATATATATATATATATATATATATATATATATATACACACACACATACAATGCATTTACATTCATATATAGATGCAGATGCCCATACATACACGATGTATTATGTATGTACACACGAGAATAGCCAAGGAACGTAATATCTACAATGTCTTTATAACTGGTTAGTGTATTAAAATAATTTTTATTGTTACGTTATCGATATTACAAACCATACTAGAATCACTATTTTCTTTTACATCGTTCTAGTTGTTGTCTAGCTCCAGATTAGCCCTCTTCAAATAGACCTATGGACTTATGATCCTAAGCATTTCAGCCGTGGCCATCCAGTCTTTTTGTTTACTTAGTTGTTCAACATGTCCTTACTATTTTTTTTAAGACGAGAAGATTTTTACTTAATAGAGATTCAGCTGTTATTTCTAGCTAGGAAAACGATCGCGTAGAGACTCTCGTTGACTCGTTCTTGTTATTTATGTTTTACTAGCAATTCCAGCATTTCACATGCTAAACAACACAAGTATTATATTTATTTATTGTTATTGTTGAGGTTGATTAAAGAAGTACCAGTCGAGCACGGAGGTTGATGTAATCAACTAAGCTACCTCCCACAAATTTCAGGCCTTGTGCCTATATGAGAAAATTAAGCAATTATTAGCAAAGCGGCGAGTTGGCAAAATCGTTTGCACGCCGGACAAAACGTTTAGCGATCTGAGTTCAAATTCCACTAAGGTCATCCTTTCGGGGTCGATAAATTAAGTACCTATGAAACACTGGGGGGGGGGATGTAATTGACTAGTCCCCTCCCCACAAATTTCAGGCCTTGCGCCTTTAGTAGAAACGATTATTAGTAAACCGACGAGCTGGCAAAATCGTTAGCACGCTGGACAAAACGTTTAGCAACATTTCGTCCGTCTCTACGTTCAGAGTTCAAATTCCGCTAAGGTTGACTTTGTCTTTCATCGTTTCGGGGTCGATAAAATAAGTACCAGTTGAGCACTGGGTCGATGTAGTCGGCTGCTCTCTCCTCAAAATTCAGGCAATGTGCTTATACTAGAAAGAATTATGAGCAGCATTTCATTCGTCTTTACGTTCTGAATTCAAATTTCGCGGAGATCAATTTCGCATTTCATCCTTTTCGGGTCGAAAAATTAAGTACCAGTGAACACTGGGGTTGATGTAATCGACTAGTTCCCCTCCCCCAGTATTTCAGGCCTTGTGCCTTTAATTATTACTGAAGGCTGCGAGTTGGTACAATTGTCAGCGCGTCGCACAAAAATGCTTCGCAACATTTCTTCTGGCTCTTTATGTTTTGTGTTGTAATTCTGTCGACGTCGACTTAACCGTTCATCTTTTCGCAGTCGATAAAGTACTAGTTTTGCATTGGGGTCGAGATAATAGACTTACCTCATCCCCTAAAATTGCTGGCATTGTACCCAAATTTGAAACTGTTATTATTAGCACAAAGGGCAGCGAGCTCGCAACAGTTATTTTGCAAAATTGGTAGGGTATTTATATTTAGCTGCGTCACCCAACTAGATAGAATTTGAACTTCTGAGTTCAAATTCCATCGAGGTCAAGTTTGCATTTCGTCTCTGTAGAGTGGATAAAAGAAAGTACCAGTCAAGTATTAGGGTCGATGTTTACTGACTAACAACACCCTCTCCTCAAAAAAATTGCTGACCTTGTGCCTAACTTATTGGCACCGTTGCTTTCCTGAATTTTTAGGCCTTGGAACCCACGTGGCACACACAGTCTGGTAAATACTGTCTATTTTATTCTTGGTCTTCGTTTAACTGTAGGTTAGGTTTGGTAGGGAGTAAAATAAGAGTTTATTATACCTCCCCTCACATTTACACACTATCTCTGGTGGAATATGAATGCATTGCATGATAGAAAGAAGGAATAATTAGTAGTTTGGCAGAGCGAACAGCAGTCAGCCGTTGGTAAGAGGACTTAGAAAAGGGAGGGAGAGAGAAAGTTCATATCAGAGTGGTTTACCTGATAGTGTGGAAGATGGACAGTAGTAGCAAGTATGATATTTCATAAAATCTATGGTTGTTGCTGTGTTAGTGAATATGGTTTTTTTAACTTTGTCTCTTTCTTCTTATTTTCATTTGATATCAGTGGCTATGAAAGTCCTCATTCTAATTTGTTCTTTGCTTTATCTGTCAACGCAAATTATATATATATATAATATACATGCAGGTGTATATATATATATATATATATATATATATATATATATATATATATATATATATTATAGGTAGATGTATATGTGTGTATATATATATATATCTATATATAATAGGTAGATGTGTATATATATATATATATATAATAGGTAGATGTATGTGTATATATATATATATATATTATAGGTAGATGTATATATATATATGTGTGTATTTACATATATATACATGTAGGTGTGTGTGTGTGTATATATATATGTATGTGTATTTACATATATATACATGTAGGTGTGTGTATATATAATAGGTGTATATATATATATAATAGGTGTATGTGTATATATATGTGTGTATATTTACACACACATATTACATGACTATTTAGTTATAAATGCTAATAGATGGGTTAAGACGAAGATTTTAAAATGCTACAATAATTAATCTTCAGTAAACAATACATGCTGAGAAAAAGAAAAATAGGCAAAAAATCTCTTATAACAGTTTTATTGGAAATTATATCTTTTATATGTCCACACATACGTATATACATATATATTGAAAACATAAATAAAGATAGTTATTTTTCGCAGATTACATAAAAATTAAAAATAATGAAATTATGATATAGATAACAAATATTCTCACATAGCCATATTTATTTTTAAAGAAAAAGAAATATTTATGAATATCAAAATCAAATGTCTAATGTATTTATTTATTTATATTAACGAATGTGACCAAAAAGGAAGATAGTTTTCTACTTGTTACTCTTCGTCATTCAGTTTAAATACATAATTTTGTTGGCTTCTACTTTAATTAGTCTATGTTTATTAGCTTTTGTAATGGCATTTAGAAAGTAAAAGATACTCTGATTAAATGATTCCATGGATTTTGTAACCATTTCTCTAAGGCTAACCGAACCATTTAACGAATTTATATTGAGAATATCAATAAATATATTTGTGATAACAATTAATGCATTTTCACTAAAAAAAAGACAACTAAAAAATGGAATTTAGTTTCTTAATCTTTAAAGGTGACTACATACATCTATTTTAATATAGGCAATAACCATTAGATTTAATTCATATTAGATTTCTTAGAGATATTTCACATTTTGAAAGCATCTAATGATTACTAATAATTTTATAATCAACGTTGTACTGTGATTGAATTGTGAATATAAGTTTAAGTTTGCACCTTATACTGGAATATTTATACTCCGAGTAGGCTGACTAAAGTTATTTGATATTTTGTTTTGCCTCATTGATTCATACAACACACTCTGAGACTTTAAGAGTACAGGAAATTCAGGTAAATTTCGTTCGCATCTTATTGAAGAAATGTTGATTGCAAATAACAACAAACAATTAGAATATCTTTAGCTGAATTCTGAATCCACCTTTTTACTGTGTTAAGATGATGTCATCAACTGATAAATAGCAGTCTAATGGTCTTGTTTAAAAAAATACGAGTATAATGACATCAGTGCTGATGACCAAGTCCCAGTGTTGCAGAATACAGTGAAAAATAGCAGAGAGGCCAAGGTTGAACCTGTGAGGAAGCCTCTGCATGGTCGTTCAACTTGCAAAAAAAATAGTGTTCGGATTGCATTTAAATCACACCCTAATGTTGTCTAAAAAGGAAGGGTGACAGGATGGTCACAGTTAGAATGTTAGTGGATAAACGATAACAGCAATGCAAATGTTTCTGTGTCTAACATTGCAAAAGAAAGTTGTTTTACATTAGCTTAGAGGTAGAAAGACAGCATATAAAAAGTTTAATATACAATAAAATGCCACAAATTTCAAATAAAGCCTATGGACTTATGAACAGATTAAAAAAAATTCATCAAATTTCTGTAAATGTTCTTGAAATAAAATTAACACTGCAAAGAGATTGGTGTGAGGTAGGGCATCTAGCAATAGGAAATTATGCCAAAGTGGTCCATGATACATTTAACCCTGTTGAGATACTCTGTCTTTATTTCACTTAATTTGGAAAATAAGGAAGAATAACTTCATCATTTTAAAAATAATATAAGATAACTTCATTATTAATAATTGGTAATTGGAACATAAATCAACACTAAGTTTTGATGGGAGATTTTAATTCAGAACTCTTGAAAATGATAGGTGGTCTAAGGTAGAATGGTATCAAAAGGGTTGAAGGACTGTAATTTGGAATTAGAACTGACATAGACATATGACAAGCCATCTAAACTATGTTGGTTTAGAAACTGGACACAAAATAACGAAGGTGTTAAAGTGAAAGTCTGAAACACATAGTTGACATCTGTTTACATTAGCAGTGCAAAATGCTTCTTGTGTTCCCTGAATACATTAAGGCTTCTATATCCTAACCATCACTTTAAACCATCAGATGACCCAGTTTGGTTAACTTTATATTTTGCATATTTCCATACTTGTGCTTGTGAATTCTTTGCATTAACCATTTCACTGCAAAACAGAAAAGTACCTGGTTTCAGGTAAGTGGGCTGAGACAAGAAGTATAATATGCCCATTATAAAGTTAACGGTTTAAAGACTTTTCCTTGCTTTAGTACACATTAATGAACAAAGAATTAATATAATAAATATTCTTGCTTTGGCAATACATCTGGTAGAATTTGAATGATACAGAAAAGATTAGTATGGCCCCTGTGCAATGATGATGTGCAAATTAGTGAAGCATTCCATATTTTCTAGGTACAGAGCATGGCTGTGTGGTAAGAAGTTTGCTTTCAGATTCAGTTCCACTGCATGCCACCTTGGGCAAGTGTCTTCTAGAATAGCCACAGGCTGACCAAAGCCTTGTGAACAAACTTGGTATATATTCATGTATATAGATGTGTATATATATATATATATATATATATATATATATATATATATTATTAAACATCTTTTTATATATATAAAAGTGTATGGTTCAGATGTACAAACAATAAAGGACAGAGACAGGTGAGGGAATAACAAGCAAGGTGTATTAGTTTGGTGCTTGGGAAAAATGGAAAAGTCTTTGACATTTCAAGCCTACTCTCTTCAATAGAACATGATGTGGGATAAAAATGGAGAGAAAGAAAAAAACAGAGTGAAAAAGAATGTATCTGGATTAATGGTTCTGAGGGCATGTGTGTAGTGGTTAGGGTGTTGCACTCCTGTTTGTAAGATTGTAATTGTGGCTTCAATTCGTGGACCTGGTGTTTTTGAACACTTCATCTAACATGTGGCACACTGCGTACCTCTATAGGCAATATTGATCTGATGGAGGAAGTGAATTAATGTACAGCACAAACATTTGACAGAAGCATTTGATCACCATAAACAAATTATCTGTACAAGGTTGTTCAACAAGAAATTGTGAAACCTTTATCTGTCATCTATAACGAATATTTTCATATAATTCCACTCTGGCATTTCTTTTCTGTTCGCCTGACTGGCCCTCATACCAGTGGCATGTAAAAGCACTCACTACACTCTCGGAGTGGTTGGCGTTAGGAAGACCATCCAGCTGTAGAAACTCTGTCAGATCAGATTGGAGCCTGGTGCGGCCGTCTGGTGATGATATATATATATATATATATATATACTTCTAATATAAGGATAAAATTTTTTCAAAAAACAAAAACAGAATTTTATCAGTGGCCAGCATATTATAATACCTTTTAAGGTAAAAATTATAAACAATTATATATAAGGGCAAATAGTGAAAAATATTGTATATGATTAGACGATATAATGTCTATTTTTTGAGCATATTGGCATAGAAATTTTTTTTGTTTTGCCCTTATTTATAATTATATATATATATATATATATACACATATACATAGTGAGATGGAGTGAATAGAGGAGAGTTAAATGGACATAGTTCAGTACTAAATAAAAAGAGATGAATTATTGACCTTTCAGCTAGTTGGATGACAATGCCATCTGTAGAGAAACTGCTCCTGCATATATAATGTTTTCACTCTGTTAGTTATCATATTCCATACCATATTAGAAAATAAAATAGCTTTAATTAGCTAATAAGGGTGTTTCTACTGCAGTGGTTCTCAACCAGGGCCCATATGGTCCTTGTGGGTGGGGCTGCATATAAAATTTTGTTGTTAAAAATTATGTGTATTAAATTGGCTATACTTCTGCAATACACAAAATATTTTGACAATTTTTCTTTTATACAATTCCTAATAGTATCATCATCATTGTTTAACGTCTGCTTTCCATGCTAGCATGGGTTGGACAATTTGACTGAGGACTGGTGGACCAGGAGGCGACACCAGGCTCCAATCTGATTTGGCAGAGTTTCTACAGCTGGATGCCCTTCCTAACGCCAACCACTCCAAGAGTATATAATAGGGTTTTTTAAACATCAAATTGCCCCGTGAGTCCATCAGAATTAAGTAGGAATCAAAGGGGTCCCTAGATAAAAAAACGATTAAGAGCCACTACTGTACAAGGTTGACCATCCTACTAGAAATAGCAACTAAATCTCATTCAAATTACTCCTTGCTATCTTACGAAAGTGGGACATACACTGTGGATATTTTGCATCTGAAAAATATGGGATGGTCATGGCTAGAACCCATTGATTCTATATTTTCTTAGTAAAGGCTGATTTAGGTTTAGACAACATCATCATCAGTGTTTAACGTCTGCTTTCTGTGCTGGTATGGGTTTGACAGTTTGACTGAAGACTGGCAAGCCAGGAGGCTGCACCAGGCTCCAATCTGATCTGGCAAGGTTTCTACAGCTAGATGCCCTTCCGAACACCAACCACTCCGAGAGTGTAGTGGGTACTTTTTATGTGCCACCAGCATCACCACACTCAAATGGTGCTTTTTATGTGCCACTGGCATGGGAACCAGTCAGGCAGCACTGGCATTGACCATGTTTGAATGGTGCTGTTTATGTGCCACCAGCCATGACTACAATTTCACTTGACTCAAGAGGTCTTCTCAAGCACAGCATATTGCCCAACAATTGAAGGGTACAGTTCTATATTTAAGAGATGAGGAATTATGTACATTATTTACAATTGACGGATATTTGTCCTCATCTTGTTTGTTGTTAACACAATGTTTCGGCTGATATACCCTCCAGCCTTCATCAGGTGTCTTAGGGAAATTTCAAACCTGGGTTCTCATTCCTAAGATATTTTTCGATGTTGTTATTATTATTATTATTATTCAGGTCACTGCCTGGAATCGAACTCGGACTCTTGGGCTTAGTAGCTTGCGCTCTTAACCACTACATCATATGCCCATGGGCATATGGTGTAGTGTTTGAAGGGTACTTTTAAACGGGCCAGTTATGTGACACTGGCATTGGCCATGGCTATGATCTCATTTGACTTGCCAGGTCTTCTCAAACACAGGATATCTCCAAAGGTCTCGGTCACTTGTCATTGTCTCTGTGAGGCCCAACATTTGAAGGTTGTGCTTCATCACCTCATCCCATGTCTTCCTGGATCTAGCTCTTTCACACGTTCTCTCCACTGTTAGGGTGTGACACTTCTTCACAACTGTCCTCATCCATACGCAACACATGACCATACCAGCGCAGTCGTCTCTCTTGCACACCACATCTGATGCTTCTTATGTCCAACTTTTCTCTCAGGGCACTTGCACTCCGTCATGTATGCACACTGACATTACACATCCAGCAGAACATACTAGCTTCATTTCTTTCAACCCTATCATGTCCTCAGCAGTTACAGCCCATGTTTCACTGCTATGTAGCATGGCTGTTAGCTCACAGGCATCATACAATCTACCTTTCACTTTGAGCGAGAGACCCTTTATTACCAGTAGAGGTAGGAGCTCTGAACTTTGCCCAGGCTATACTTATTCTAGCAGCCACCCCCAATGCTGACTTTCACCTAGTGAGAAAAACCCTATGTCACCAGATAGTAGCATCTTGAACTTCTTCCAACTTGTTTGTACTTTTGCTGCTATGCTTTCCTGACACTTCTATTGCTAATTAGGTCTACAAGGTAACAAAAACTATCAACTACTGTTGGACTTTTAATAGAATGTACTTCTAGTACTTTTTATACTTATAACTTCTGAGCTATAAGTTTACCTTCCTTGTTAGCCTGCCTCTGATCCCACTGCACATCATCATCATCATTTAACATCCATTTTCCATGCTGGTATGGGTTGGACGATTTGACTGAGGTCTGGAAAACCAGTGGCTGCACCAGGCTCCAATCCGATCTGGCAATGTTTCTACAGCTGGGTGCCTTTCATAATGCCAACCACTCTGAGAGTGTAATGGGTGCTTTTTACATGCCACCAGCACAGGAGCCAGTCAGGCAGCCCTGGCATCGATCACGTTCAGATAGTGCTTTTTGTGCTACCGGCATGGGAGCCAGTCAGGGGCACTGGCATCGGTCACATTCAGATGGTGCTTTTTACGTGCCACTGGCATGGGAGCCAGTCAGGTATGTATAATTTTTACTGGGTACACCATATGAAATTTCTATGCATTCCTTTTCTGCATAGCGAGCACAGCCACTTCTTTGTCAGCAGCAGGGATCCTCATTCCTTGTTACTATACAAAAACTTTAGTCCTTGCTAAGTTTTCTTTGAGTCCTTTTGATTCTATCATTTTCTCTGGAATTTCTTTCTTAATTCTAGAAGAGGTTCAGCTACAACAACTTGGTCATCAGTATATAGACAGCTGGTCTTAAACTCTTCTGTTATGGCCTGGGGGTCTATGGTAAATGGAAGGAGGAGGAGAGCTGAGCCCTTACCTGCATGTTATGTTACTGTACTCATTGCTCAATATCACCTTGCTGACTCTGCTTCTACACATGGCATGCATGCCATTCAGCAGCCCCTTGTTTCCTCAGTGATTACCATATTATAAAGTAATACTAATAATAATAATAACAATAATAATAATAACTAATAATAATAATCCTTTCTATTATAGACGCAAAGCCTGAAATTTTTTGGGAAAAGACTAGTTGATTACATGGATCCTGGTGTTTAACTGGTACTTATTTCGTTGACCCCAAAAGGGTGAAAGGCATAGTTGACCTCAGAAAATAATCATAAATGGGAGCAACAACAAACATATATTTGTATGTGTACATGTCTATATCTATCTATCTATATTTATTTACACACAGCCTCATCATCATTTAGCATCTGTTTGAGACAATATTTATTTTCCACTTGACATTCTTTTCAAGCTATTTACCAAGGTGGGGTGTATGAGTGAGTGGCTATCTGTCTAGTAGGTGCAGTAACTCTGAATAAGAATTGATAAGCAAGAGAGAGGGGACCCTACCACAGTAGTCTGGCCTGTTGGTATAAGCACTCTAATGCCAGTTCCAGTGCACTATGTAAAGTTGTTGGTGATAGAAAAGTACCCAGCTATGGTAACATGCTAAAATGGAACATACATGTATGATGTTATCACAGGCTACCCATGTAGGAGAGCAAGAATTTGAACAGAAGCTTGCTTTGCAACCATGTGATTTTGAGTTCAGTGCCTCTTCATGACACCATGGGCAAGTGTCTTCTACTACAGCCCCAGGGTGACTAATTTATTGTGAGTGAATTTGATTGATGGAACTGTGTGGAAGCCCATCGTGTGTGTGTGTGTGTATGTTCAAGTCCCTGAAACTTAATGGTTCAACAAAAAGAGACCAACAGAATTATTGGTAGATTTAAAAACTAAGCACTGGAGTGGATAAGACCATCATATATATATATATCATCATATCAAGTTAGTTTTCCATGCTGGCATGGGTTGGATGGTTTAACACGGAGCTGGTCAGACTCCAATTGTCTGTTATGGCATGGTTTCTACAGCTGGATGCCCTTCCTAATGCCAACCACTTTCAGAATCTGCTGGGTGCATTTATACAGCACCAACACAAGCACATTTTATGTGATACTGGCACCTGTAAAGGACAAGCCTGTATGTATGGCTGACAATGATATATATATATATATATATATATATAGATAGATAGATAGATATGTGTATATGTGTATCTTTGCATGTTCTGATGTTGTGGAAAATGATGCATTGAGTTGGATTCTTTTGCATCAAAAGTTAACCTTGGCCAACTGTTAATATATATATATATATAGAGAGAGAGAATTGTAAAGTAAATACCAATTCCCAGGGTTGATATCATTGGCTCAAGAGTGTTCCTCCAGTATAGCCATAGCCCAATGATTGAAACCAGTAAAAGTGTAAATATGCTGTATGCTGTCTTGATAATTTTTCTCATACACTACTTGCCAAAGTGTTACACCTGTGAATAATTTATTGAATATCAACTGATAAACGATATAGTAATTTGGGCTGTGACAGTATCTATCCTTTGTATACTAGCTTCGTTTTTACTTGCTTTTTAAAGCTACTGTTCTCTCTTTCTCTAGTTTAAAAAAGAAAAATGATGCAACACTTGCTAAATTTTTGTTTTATTTCCAAGGTATGGCTGTATTGTTAAAAAGTTTCTTTCCCAACCATGTGGTGTCTGGTTCAGTGTCACTATTGGGTGTCTTCTACTATAGTACCAGGCTGACCAAAGCATTGTGAGTGGATTTTGCTGATGAAAACTGACTGAAACTTGTTGTACATACATACACCCCCCCCACACACACACACATATACACATAGAAAAGTGGATGTTAAAATGATGATGATGATGATAATGATACACATGCACACATATATAAATTGTGTGTGTGTGTGTCTATGTTTGTGTCTCCTTGTTTTGACATTGTAGAATAGTCGTAAATGAATGTCACCTTCATACAAGCAGTGTTATTCATTTCCAATCTTCTGTAAAAACAGGTCTTGTCATGGGGAAATATTACTTTGCCTGGAAACAGGTGAAGGTTGTCAACAGGAAGGGCTTCCTGCTGTAGAAAATCTGCCACAATGAATTCTATCTTACTCATGTCAGAATGGAAAAGTGGACATTAAAATGATGATGATGATGATGATGATGATGATAGAAAAAAATTTCCTTATAAGTCAAGGGTTTGTTTTGCTAATTAATGACTGTGATTATGTGGTTTAATTTTTAAATTAAAAAGAAGTGTTTTGTTATTATTTTCATTTCTTTTTTATGATCATTTAAAAAAAATTTTCATCTTTGTTCTTTCATTTAATCTTTTCTTAAAATTTGTGCAGGAACATCTTTTTCATTTTCATGCGTTACTTTTATTAGTTTTTAATGTGATGAAAGTGTTAGATCTCACATTCCATTTTAGACATGATAATTCCCATTAAAGGAAATAAATATAAACATTTCAATTTGTCACCTTCCATTTGGATAAATATACTTTCAGTTTATAAATGGTTTCTTCAAAGTTATAAAAAGAACTTGAAAACATGTAAATTAGATAGTCTAGTTATTACCATATACAGAACAACAGTCCATCAAATTTCAGAAAGGGTGTCAACTACCAGTAAGTCAGTCTGGCAGAAAACAAAATGGGTCTGAATTCTTAAGATAAGAGAAGACTCATGAAACTAGCCTCAAGCAACAGGAAACACATTAACCATTTTTTTTTTTTTTTTTTAAATATCAAAGATTTTCACTTTGAGCAATCTAGTAGAGCATTAGAAGGTTCTTGAAATGAACCAAATATTTTAGCAAGGTTTATGTCTGAAAATTGTTGGCAAAAGCCTATTTTTTAAACCATAACCATACTCCCAAAACTGTTATTGTTGTTGCTGTTTCATCCCTGGTCAGCTTAAAAGCATTTCATCTGTGACTACACCAACTGTTTTTCAAACAGTGTCTCTGAGATTGAATATTCCAGTATGTTCCACCTTGTCCAAGATAAAACGATGTGATTTGAGGCAGATCTAGTTGTTTATATCTAACTAACATGGTGTCCTCATCATTTAATGTCCATTTTTCATACTTGCATGGGTTTGACAGTTTATTTGAAGCAGATTTTCTATGGCTGGATGCCCCTTCTGTTGCCAACCCTCACCTGATCCTCAGCAAGGTAATGTATCTTCCTGGCCAGAATATTCTGATAGAATAGTAAAAAGGAACAACACCGCTCATGTGACAAAGACAATCATTTACAACTATCACATGATGTCAAGACAAAGAAACATAAACATACACACATATACATGATGGGCTTCTTTAAGTTTCTGTCTACCAAATTCATTGACAAGGCTCAGGTTAGCTTGGGGCTATTGCAGATGACATTTACTTTAGGTGCTATACAGTAGGACTGAACCCAGAACTATGTAGTTGGGAAGCAAACTTCCTATGACACAGCTATGCTTGTGTATATTCTTCAAATGAATCAAATTTTACCATACCTTCCCACTTGGTCATCACAGATGTTTGAGAAAATCAAAAGTAAAATTCACAAGATTTAGGGGTTGTGGCATAATGGTATGGGGAGACTTCAATCAGTCAAAATCTCAGATCACTTATTCCTTGCAAGGAAAGTGTGACTGCATGATATTACAAAGACATTTTATGAAGAAAAAAAAACTCTTTATGCAATAAATTTAAAGTCAAACTAAAATTATAATGTTTCTGTTTGTTTCTCTTTTTTTCTTTTTCTTTTTACTTGTTTCAGTCATTTGATTGCGACCATGTTGAGTCACCACCTTAGATGGTTTTAACTGAACAAATTGACTTTAGTGTTTATTTTTTTTAAGCCTGCTACTTATTCTCTTAGGCTCTATTGCCTGACTATTAAGTTACGGTGTTGTAAACTAACCGACCCCAGTTGTCAAGTGATGGTGGGTCAAACACAGGCACACACACACACGTGGGTGTGTGTGTGTAGGCACATGGTTTAGTGGTTAGAGTATTCGGTTTGTGATCTTAAAGTAGTGAGTTTGATTCCTGGTAGTGCATCGTGTACTTGAGCAAGACACTTTACTTCACATTGCTCCAGTCTACTCAGCTGGTAAAAATGAGTTGTACCTGTAATTCAAAAGGCCAGCCTTGTCACATTCTATGTCATGCTGAATCTCCGAGAACTACATTTAGTGTATGCATGTTTGTGGAGTGCTCAACTACTCGCATATTAATTTCACAAGCAAGCTGCTCTGTTAATTGGACCAACTGGAACACTGAGTGTCATAATCGATGGAGTGCAAGTTATATATATATATATATACACACACACAAACATATACATGCATATTCATATATATATATATATACACATATACAAGCATATATATGTATATAAGTTTGTAACATATACACACACACACACATATATATACATAAATAAACATACGCATTTATAAATATATATATACACACACACACGCACACATAGTTTATGGAGCCTGTATATGTAAAATCAACAAAAAAGCAATCCATCCAGTGAGAGATAAATATTAATTTAATACACAACCGAAAGAGCTTCTAATAGTTTCATGCTTTTACGATACTTTAAGTAAGCATATTTATAAAATGCCCTAAGTATCTCCAAGCAATCTTTCAGGCATATATAAATATGCAATAATATTTTATAAGCTTAAAACTTATAAACAATCACTGTGTATTGGCTAAAGAAAATAGTCTAATATTGGGACATGTAAGCTCTTAACAGAAAAAGTAGGGTTTTCCTTACTTTTTTTCCATTGAGGGCTTATATGCCCCAACATTTTCTTTAGTCAATACATGGTGATCACTTATAAGCATTAAGCTTATAAAATATTATTATTTACAAAATTGTAAATTCAACACTGCTTATGAAATCATTACAGAAAACACACATATATATATATATTTATTAATTTATATGTCTATTTTTTTCATGTTACCATAAGTTATTTTTTTGGCATTGTTTTATAGCAGACACTTCCTGTCTCTAACCCTAACTTGCTTTCTAAGTAAGAGTTAGTGACAAGAATTCCATACTTTGAAAGTGTAAAGCCAGCGGATGAGCAAAATGACAGCAACATTACTGCCCTTAGCTGAGCAATTTGGGGAGAAGCATAGATGTAAACAAAAACAGAGATACACACACACACACACACATACATACATACATACACATGATGCATGTATATATTTACATACAAGATGGGCTTCTTTCAATTTCTAATTAGCAAATCTACTCAACATTCTTAGGTTGGCCCAGAGCTATTGTAGAAGACACTTGCACAGAAAGACTGAACCTGAAAGTGTATGGTTAGGAAGTGAACTTCTTAAGCATATGACCATGCCTGCATGCATCCACAGTTTTGTTTACACTGACACACACACACACATATATATATATATATATATATATATATATATATACACACACACACATACTTGTGTAGGTTTGTGTGTGTGTGAGTAATATATATATATATATATATATATATATATATATATATATATAGGCGCAGGCGTGGCTGTATGCTAAGTAGCTTGCTTACCAGCCACATGGTTTTGGGTTCAGTCCTACTGCGTGGCACCTTGGGCAAGTGTCTTCTACTATAGTCTCAGGTTGACCAAAGCCTTGTGAGTGGATTTGGTAGACAGAAACTGAAAGAAGCCTGTCATATATATATATATATATATATATATATATAGATAGATAGATGTGTGTCTCCCCCCCCCACCATTATTTGACAACCAATGTTGGTATGTTTACATCCTTGTAACTTAGCAGTTCAGCTAAAGAGACCGATAGAATAAGTACTAGGCTTACAAAGAATAAGTCCTGCTAAAGGCAGTGCTCCAGCATGGCCACAGTCAAATGACTGAAACAAATAAAAGAATATATATATATATATGTATGTATATAATTTGTTGTTATGCTGTATATTTAGTTGCATAATTTTCCTTATACACATAAATATTTACAATTTTTTATGTTCAATTTTCTACACAGAGGAATGTTTTTTAAAACTTCAGCATTTGGGGACTGGGAACATTTTTTTTCGTCTCAGTGTGTGTGTGTAATTTTGCATATGCATACATGAAATTTGATGAGTCTAAATAAAGAGAGTTCAGCTACCACAAACTGGCAAATTCATCCATACACACAAACACTTGTATATGTTTGATGTGATTCATAAATCAGTGAGTCATACGACCACCGAAACCGTGATATGATGTATCTTGGTCAAGTCAACCTGGTAGTGTTAGGGTGTCAGGGAAGAGTTGAACTCAGCATTGCAAGCTAATGAGACATCATTTTTACAGTGCCACAGTTCTACAGCTGTTTATATCAGTGTATTTTTTTATGTTTTGCTAGTTTCATTTGTTGGACTGCAGCCATGCTGGGCCTTCCAATGTTTGAGTTATGAGGACATAAATAAACTAACACTGGTTGTCAAGTGGTGAGGGAATATACAAACGTATGCACACACACACATATATACATGCATAATTTTTTTTTTGTAAATAGAATCATAAGCTTTCACTGTATATTGACTATAGAAAATAGTTTAATATTAGGGCATAAGAACCCCTGTAACGGAAAAAAGTGGATATTAGTTTGCATGGGAATCAAACCCATGCCTCTTATTTTTGTAATAAGTTTGCTAACCAATTATATCAACATACCCGCCCTTTTTTTTTTTTTTGGAAAAATTCAGGAAATATAATCTCATAGCAGTAAACATGTAAGCATGCAAATTCTGCATCAATTAGAAACTGGTGGCAGTTGAAATTTTTTTGTAAATAGAATTATAAGCCTTCACCGTATATTGATTATAGAAAATAGTTTAATACTAGGGCAGAAAACCCCTCATAATAGAAAAAAAAAAATATATCATATGTATATATTGGGGTCCCATACAGTGCCTGTTGTAACCTATTTACAGGTCTGTGCACTTAAGTTATTGATAATTAAATGCTTTGAGTGACAGATGCAGCAAATTACTTGCCATGATAGGATATGAACCATAGTCTTTCCTACATTTGGTTCTTTGACGCCCTATCAACTCTATAACTGCAATTTGCATATTGTCTATATGCAAAAATATATCTATTATACATACATGAATGTATGTGTATGTGTTTCTATAAACTCCTGGAAACCTCATAAAAATTAGTTCTCGTTTCATAGCATTACGTATAAGAGATATGTCATACTTTCCCATTAATGAGCAATGCCTGTTGTAACCTATTTACAAGTTATTGATAATTAAGTACTTTGAGTGACAATTAAGAAACTGATGCATAGGGAGTTAAATACTTGCAATGGGTGTGAACTCAAGATCTAAAGGTTGGCAGTGCAATATCATAATCACTAGGCAAGTTTATGTTTTCACACACATGCATGCACACACATACTCTCTCTCTCTCACACACACACATGCATTTAGATGTGACCTTAAATCAAACTGTCACTGTTTGTTCAGTCAACTTAGCTGAAATAAAAGCCACATCGATATGACAGCTACAAAAAAATGAACTTGTTCCAGCAATTCATTTATTTTCCTAAATTTGCAGAATCCCACAAGGTAAAAAAAAAATTGTTTTAATGGTTTTTCTATCATGTAGTGAAATATTGTTTATCTATGTGTGCCATTTGTAGCATAATCTTTAAATCAGGCTTACTCCATGTATATGACAATATTGAACAACAAATAATAATTTTATAGAAATACATTAGGAAACATTCACTTCACCTTTTTAGTTTATTTTAGCTGACATAGTATTTGCTTAGTATTGAAGCTTCTTAATTGGAATAAATTCCAGATGGGTCAGTTATGTTCTGTATATGAAGGTACCAGTGGCAGCTCATAGATAAAATTAGTGAGGGTGCTGCTTCTGAAAATTTTTAGCCATTTTAATATTTTGTAAAAGGAAGCAAACATATAAAAAGAAGATTTATACATAAACTTGATTGGTTTGCATTTTAGCCATTGCTGGGTAGTGTGTTTAATTGCCATGAATTCCCCTTTGTTTTTCAAAAATCCCTACTAAATTACAAAATAAGGCAGGGAAATGTGCCCTATTTTTCAAGTCTTGGCAGCAACACTGAAGCAGGATAATAATTTAATTCTACACTTTATCCCATTCAAGAATATAAACATGTTTTAAGCACAACATACGTGGAGTCAAAAAGAAACACTACCTTTCACTCGATACTGTCATTCATGCAGTGCTCTCTCTCCCTAGCATGAAGCTTCCTATTTCGGACATGTGAGCATGCATACAACAGCCAAACACCGCATCGCTGGAACTGTGAAGCGCACAGTTCTATACAAGGATTTTTGTATTTTTCTCATAAACTAGGGAATGGCTACTGGCATTAAGCTTAAGGATTATATAATGTACAAGTATGAAGAAAGAATTAAAGAGAAAAGGACTCATTATATTGAATGCTATTGATAATATCAAGTGGAAATTGGAAGTGCTGCAGTTCTGTAGTGCCTATACATGAGCTGCCACAGGAAGGTACTGATAATACATATACCAATACAATATGTTGCATGCTTGATGAGTCAACATTTATATTGTTTCATACCCGACTAAAGAAAAACCTAAAGCACAAATAGATAAATGTCCTGTCCACAAATGCATTCCTATTAGGTTTCCTGAAGACACAAACTCATGGAGGTGCAGGGGATCCAAGAACATGTGTTTAAAGCAAATCAAAATAATGTTGTGAATCCAAAGTTGGGAAAAGGCTATTTATAGTTCCTTATGGTTATAACTGCAAAGGAGGGGCAAACCCAGTAATGTTACTGGAGACAAAATAGAATTTAATAATTATTTCTACTATAGGCTCAAAGCCTGAAATTTTGGTGGAGGGGACTAGCCAATTACATCAACCCAAGTGTTTGACTGGTACTTAATTTATTGACCATGAGAGGATGAAAGGCAAAGTCGACCTCAGTGGAACTTGAACTCAGAATGCAAAGATGGATGAAATGCCATTAAGCAGTTTACCTAGTGGGCTATTATTCCTACCTTCATTTAATTTCATTACAGGTACAGCATAAATTTTCTTGAATCTTTTGTTTCAAAGCATTTCCAAATTACTGATTTTTTCAAACAAGGGGTGGTCACTTCTAGATTAAATAAATATTAAATCCACTTGAATAATTAAATAGAAATGCAGATATTTGTACATTAGTATAAATGATACAAGTTTAAGGTACCATGCAAAGTACTGTGAAACAGGGCTGCCCAGTAAACTAGTCTGATAGCTGCAGGAATTTGAAATTCCTGCTTGTAAATTAGTGTAGATTATAGTGTAAATTAGTGTCCAGAAAATCAGTTTTGTACCTGTATTAGAATTTTTGCTTTTGAAATAGATCTTAGAATTTGATGGTACTGTTCCTGGTAATCATATAGTAATTTCTTCCCAGTTATATCTCAAAAAAGAAAATGTTTTTTTTAATTACAGGAATTAAGAAGATTTTTGTGAGTTATCAACTTCTTTAACTAATCTATGTAAAATAATGGTTTATAACCTCAACACAAGGACTCACATTTTGGGAGAAGCATAAAGTTGATTAAATTAATCCTAGAATTTGATGGTTGCTAATTTTATCTTTCCCAGAAGGATGTAAGGCAAAGTAGACCCAATCCTATAGTCCACAACCTTTAATGTTTTCAAAATAATACAAAATCAGAAATATCAAGCATGATGTGTAAGATACAAATCCTATCTACAGTCAAAAACTTCTAAATTCACAGTGAACTGGGGAAACATGAAATGACACTTTGAAAAATGTATTTTTCTATCTTAAAAATAAACTGAGGAATCTGAGGAAATTGGTTTATATTGGCAAGAATTGTATAGTGCAGTTTTTGAGATTAGAGAAATTTGATAAATGATGCAGGGCAAAAATGGGAAAGATGTGTATACGTGTATTTGTATGCAGAATGTATGTATACTTGGATTTCTTGGAGAAGTGACTGAACAGAATCGTATAAACTATATTAGCTCTTGCTTTTACTACTTCACTAATCTGTTTATGCAAGAGCTTTTACAGGCATACTGCACTAGCTAGAAATAGTAACCAAATCTCCATTAAGTCTTCCCTACAATACTGGTTTCAAATTTTGGCACAAAGCCAATAATTTCAAGGGAAGGGGTAAGTGGATTACATTGCATCTGGTGATCAACTGGTACTTATTTTATCAATTCTGAAAAGATGAAAGGCAAAGTCAACCTCAGAGGTTTTTGAACTCAGAACGTAAAGATAGACAAAATGCCCAGAAGCATTTTGCCCGGCGTGCTAACTATTCTGCTTGCTCACCACCTTAATCTTCTCTACAATATTGAAAAGAAAATATACATTGGATTATATAGTCAGTGGTGGAGGCGCAATGGCCTAGTGGTTAGGGCAGCGGACTCGTGGTTTCGATTCCCAGACCGGGCGTTGTGAGTGTTTATTGAGCGAAAACACCTAATATTCCACGAGGCTCCGGCAGGGGGTAGTGGCAAACCCTGCTGTACTCTTTCACCACAACTTTCTCTCACTCTTTCTTCCTGTTTCTGTTGTACCTGTATTTCAAAGGGCCAGCCTTGTCACACTGTGTCATGCTGAATCTCCCTGAGAACTACGTTAAGGGTACACGTGTCTGTGGAGTGCTCAGCCATTTGCACGTTAATTTCACGAGCAGGTTGATCCGATCAACTGGAACCCTCGACGTCGTAAGCGACGGAGTGCCAACAACAATATAGTCAGTCTTGCAATATGCTGAAAGACAAAAAAATACAGGATGATCACTAGTTGGAATGATTTAGATAATAGGCTGATTTGAATCTAAACAACATTCTGATTTTTAAAGCTGGCAGTTTCCTTTCAAGAAGCTCCTTAATACTTTAAAATCATTTCCATATTTTCAAGTTTAAAAAGACAGTAAACCCACAGAGAAATTCTTAAATGATAAAGTTTGACCAAAATTGGCACTCTTGATATCTTGTATTCTGAGATGTGCTCATGACACATCAAATAGTCTTAGCATGTCAAATGTTCTGGACATGAGTGCTAGTTTGTGATATAGGAATACTCAAGTAGAGATGATTACTGGTTGTTAATAATAAAAAAATTACAACACCAACAAAAACAACCTAATTTTTTCCTCAGAAACACACAAAATATTCTCATCCTCCCTCAACACTGAGTATATAAAAAAATATAAAGTTGTTAAAAGACATGAAATGATAAAATGGATTAATTCACTAGAATCAAGTTTGTTATCAGTGTATTTTTGACACATGTATGTTGTTTTGCTTTATCAGTGATAGATTAGTCAACAGTTTAAACTGTGCTGTTATACAAGTATTTTACAGTTATTTTCAACTACTGATTTCACAAAAGTACTTTAAAATCATTTTACAGCTAATATTTAACAAGTAATTTGAGAAGCAGAGTATTTCCTAAACTAATCTGAGTATTAGTAGTTTGTTACTATCAACAATGTACTAGATATAGATGTGTTTATATAGATATATATGTGGGTATTTACATAATATACATTGTGTGTTTATGAGTATATATGTATATGTGTGCATGTATGAGTGAGTGTATATATATATATATATATATATATATACTACATCATTAGTAGTAAAAAACTACTAAGATTAGTCTATTTGTCTAATCTATCTGACTGACAACACTTCACGGTTGAGTGTTTAATTGTAAGAGTTGTAAAATTGCTTCAACATGTAACATCAAAGTTTGTAAAATAAAACAAACATTGCTTGTAAATAAAAACAAAAAACAAGTATATATAAGCATGATATTGTATTTCTATGCTGCTCATATTTTTAAAGGCATGATAATTATAAGAAGCTTAATTCAGTAATATAAAAAGAAAGATAGCTTTTATATTTCAACATAGTCCTGTGAAGACCTACACTCTGTTATCTAATGTTTTGTGCTGCTCATGTAGCTGAATAATATGGTTGTTAGAATAGAGAAGTAGGCAAACTGATAGAGATCACACATTGATAGATGTGGAAAATAGTGAATGATGTGTCTTCCTAGATCTCTAGTCTTTCAGAATATGCAAACAGGAGTAATTCCATGAAGCAGAAAAGAAAAAGATCAACAGCTTCATTGTTGGTCACAGGCTGTGTACCACAAATGATAAGAAAAGGTAACAACAGATTTATTAATCATTGAAGTAAATTTTGTGAGGCATGTAGTCTATACTGAGTAGTTATTTTAGCACAGTAAATCATGATGGACATGATCTGTTCAAATCTGAAAATTATCATACTTTCAGTATTTCAGTTCAAGGTCATAGTTCAGGGAATCAGCATTTAGTCCTTAGCAGGGCTGGATTTATGTTTGGGCCAAAATAGGTCATGGCCCAGAGGCCTCCGATGCTTGGGAGCTCCATTTAGCTTTCAGAAACTTAACCCTTTCGTTACCAACCTGGCTGAAACCGGCTCTGGCTCTGAGTATAAATGTCTTGTTTTCATAAGTTTTGAATTAAAATCTTCCACCAAACCTTAGTCACAATTTATGTTACTAACATTAGCTGAATGATAACTAAGTTATTTTACTAAATTCTTTGTTATATTTAAAGTAATTGAAAGAAACACAGAACATCTCAAAATAAATACAGTAACTAAAGGGTTAAAGTTTTGAGTTGAAAATTAAAAAATATATTTACAGCGATAAAATAAATAATATTTTTATTTGTTAAAATTTCTTTTAATCCAAAACAGTTCTTTTAAAATTATCAGGCCTTCTTTTGATTTATTGGGCCCTTTTAGAATTAAAAGGCCATCATATTTAACTGACTCTCTCTGAATCTGCCAGGGTCTCCTTTTAAGTTTTAGGGCCTAATATGTAATGGGGCCTATTATATTATCTTATGTCTAAATTAACTCTTTTTTTTAAAGAGTACCCTTTTAAAAATACTTTGAGATTGTGTTTTCTTTTGATATAATATGAAGACTGTAATGCATTGTCCAAACAAATGAATAAGGCAGTATTAACATGTCAAAAGCTATCAAATTGCTATCAACCATTAAAGTTATGGAATATGCAAAAAAACCTTTTTAGGAAAATATAAATTTGATATGAAATTATAAATCTTCTATGAAGTTAGATTATTTTACATTATATTTGTTTTTATAATGCACATTCCTTAATAATAGAAATAATAATGATAATCCTTTCTACTAAAGGCACAAGGCTTGAAATTTTGTGGGAGGGGACTAGTCAATTTAATTGACCCCAGTGTTTTGTTGGTACTTAATTTATCGACCCTGAAAGGATGAAAGGCAAAGTCGACCTTGGCAGACTTCGAACTCAGAACATAACAACAGACGAAATGCAGCTAACCATTTTGCCCGGCATGCTAATCATTCTGCTATTTCGCCACAATAATAATATTAATAATAGTTTCAAATTTTGGCCCAAGGCCAGCAATTTTGGGGAAGGGGTTAAGTCAGTTACTTGATCCCCAGTACTCAACTGGTGCTTTGTAGACTCTAAAAGATGAAAGGCAAAGTTAATCTCAGCAGATAGATTCTTTCAGTTCACCACCTTAATAATAATAATAATATGTAGGGTTCCTTCAATAATTTTTTTTTTAAATAGCAAAGCCAAAATATAACACTGCAAACACCCAAAGAACACAGATCTGTGTGTGGTAGTGCAGTGAAAGTATACAATAAAAAATAAGACAACTGAATAATAAGTGTAATAATAAAAATAATCCTTTCTACTATAGACAGAAGGCCTGAAACTTTGGGGGAGGAGTTAAGTCGATTACATTGATCCCGGTACTCAACTGGTACTTAATTTATCGAGTCTGAAAGAATGGAAGGCAAAGTTGACCTCAGCAGAATTTGAGCTCAGAATGTAAAGACTGACCAAATGCTGCTGAGCATTTTGCTCGGTATGCTAACAATTCTGCCATCTTGTAATAATAATTGTAATATCTAACCTGTAGAGAATCTGGCACCAAATTATTCATTCAAATGTGTCAATATTTTCCTTTTATTTTTAATGTTGAAAACTAATCATATCTGTGATCATCATTGGTTGACATTCTGTCATGCCAAAAATTCTGCCACTTCTTTCTTACTATGAGACTGGCCAGTTTTGGTAAAGTGAATATGAATTTCTTAGGGTGTAACCCATTCTTCTTCTCATTATCATTAAGTGTAGAGATAAACATTGAAAGACTAACACTGCATCAAATAACAAATACAAGTCTATAAAAATTTATTAAAAAGCTCCCAAAAAACAGACGAGATTAAAATTTCATTATCAACAAAATAACATAATGAAGATTAGAAATTTTTTCAGAGTGATGAAATAAAGATGTACATTTTTGTCAATAATCACCTTTTATGAGATATTTTAATTAGAATATTATAATATATATATATATATATATATATATATATATATATATATATATCTTTGATAGTTCGATATACACATGAATATCAAAAGATGTTGATAAAAGTCAGCAATGTCAATCATGTTTTAAAGCATTCTTTAGATACTGTCAGTTGAAGCAAACTGATGTAAATAGTCTTTGAATCAGGTATCAAATACTTGCTCTATTCACTTGTTATCTAATGAGGTGAGTTAACCTTTTATAGAAATATATATGGTTGAGTTACTAACTTTGGTTATAAAACAGGAATACCATGAATATTTTGTATGTAATAAAATGAAATTATTTTCCATTTCATCTAAATAAATTTTAGTAGCTTTTTTTTTTTTGCAGTTTTGATTTCGAATAAAGAATTGTAAGAACATCAATGGAAATATCCAGAAAAATTAATGATAGAAATGAATCTTTTTCTTGTTTTTCATTGGTTTTTAGTTTGATAAATTTTAGAATTGTTGATGTTTTCCAATACTTCACAAAATGAAGCACAAAGAAAAATCTTTGCAGTGTATAAAATTAAAATATATCAATCATGTTAAGTTTTTGGATTGCCTGTAAACCTATGTTTATGCTAAAAGTATGCTCAACCAAAGTTGATTGAGATTTTTCAATAACTGCGATTAATCAAAAAAAAAAAAAAAAACTTTTCATAGTTATTTAGGTAAGTTTGAATTCAAGACAGTCTCTAAAAAGGGTATTTGAATTCTGTGAATTCAAAGGAAAGCCCTCAAATTCAATTGTTAAAATTTGTTATCAACAGAAGCAGTATTAGTTTGGAATAGCATTCTGTATATCTTAATGTGGATATACTGTAAGAAAGCTACCACACAATATTAGTCTGCTACTGATACTTCTGTGCAAGCACTCTATGTCTATACAAAATGCTTAAGAAGAAACCAGTGTTGTGGCTTTCTTATAGTATCCATGTTAAGTAAGATATACAGAATGCCAACTGTTAAACCTGTCAACGTGATGCTTATTTATTCATACTATTTTGAATTAATCATGCCTTATTTTGTGATGATAACTGCAAGATAATACATGATGTGATGGTCTAGTTTTAAAATGACATTGTAAGGTAGGTGTGAGAAGCAGAATTGGCCAGTTTGAACATAAAACAAGTAGAATATTTGAGCTGGATATGACCAGTTTAAATGCTCAAGGGTCAACACAGTGTCTCAAAGATAGCAAATTAAATACTTGGAAGCAATTTATAAGCATAATACATCAGGTTAGTGTTGTAAATCTGAGAAACTTTTTCCTGTTTATTCATTATACATTTCCAGATGAAAATAAGATTTCAGTTTTTATATGAGTTTGCAACAAGTGCATCTAGTAACAACACTTGTTGAACTAACAATGATTTGCTTTGTATCCTTGCATTGAATATGGAAGTTAAAGTCATACATGGCAAGGCAACAGAGTCTATATTACCTTTTACTTGTTTCAGTCATTGGACTGCGGTCATGCTGGGACACCACCTTGAAAGTTTTTAGCTGAATGAATTGACCCCAAGTAATAATTTTTTAAAGCCTGATACTTATTCTATTGTCCTTTCTGGCTGAACAGCTAAGTTAAGGGGATGTAAACAAACCAACCCCAGTAGTCAAACAGTGGGGGACGAACACAAGCAAAAAGACATGCACACATATATATGTACAGCAGGTTTCTTTCAGTTTCTGTCTATCAAGTCCACTCAAAAGGCTTTGGTCAGCCCAGGGCTATAGTGGAAGACACTTGTCCAAGGTGTCATGCTGTGGGACTGATCCCAAGGCCACATGGTTGGAAAGGAAGCTTCTTACCACATAGCCGTCCCCTGCTAATGACATTCAAATATATCTTTTTGTATTTGATAAAGAAAAAGAAATCTATTTTTAAAAGAATATATTTGGAGTTGTTTTAAGACTAATTTAAGCAAGAAATCTTTGAAGCATAACTTAGATATTAATATAAGCAACTACAATAACTGGTGTTTCCTGATTTTAAACAATTTATAATTTCACTTAGTCAATACATTTATATTCAGATATACTTCAAGTAAATTCATTTAACAGATTCCAAGAAGAAAATCTTCATCATCAGCAGCAATGCCACAATGACAACAATGACCACCACCACTATCACCACCAACATTTAACTTATGTTGTCCATGCTGTAGAAATGAATTACGACATCACTGGTGCCAAGCTGATATCCTTTGGATAACATCAGTGATGTGGTGAGGGGAGGCTGGTATGCATGGGCGTCTGCTAGCCTTCCACAAATAATCTTGCCCGGACTTGTGCCTCGGAGGGTAAGTTTCTAGGTGCAATCCCATGGTCATTCATGACCGAATGGGGTCTCCTCCTCCTATATGTATATGTATATGTATACAAAGGAATCAATTATTATTATTATTAGGTGTATTATATTATTCTTATTAGATAAAGTATAAAATATATATGAGAGAATTAGAGAGAGAGAGAGAGAGATGGGGTGTCAAACATAAAAAAATATATATCCCTGGTAACTAAAAGCTCAGTTAATAATAGGTTATGGAACTCCATGTTATCATATCACAATAAATCCAGGTGGAAAAAGCTTGCATGGGCATACATAATTGGCTAAAACAAGCAATGTATATTTCGAAGTAAAAGCATAAAAGCTTATATTTCACTGATAGACCATAATTACTTTCAACAGCTGTTTCATTATGAATAACTTTAATTCTAGAATTATGTAATCAAGACAGTAATTAATTAATATAAATTAATTTATATTGTGTATCTCCATTATGTAATTATAGAATTAATGATGCTCATTCCTAATCAGACAGCTGTTGAAATTATAATACCAAACACACTAAGCAGATACAGGATTGACCATTTTGATTGGTTAGGCCTTTGTTTTTCACTTTCAGTTACTTTGCTCTGTTGTTTATTTGGACACTTATTAAAGTGTCCAAATAATAGGTTTTTACTATTGACCAGTGATTTTGACATTGAATAAAATGATCCTGATTCAAAGAACTAAATCTGTTCTCTGCAGTACTATATTTACACTGTAGTTTTGTGCTAAGTGCTTTAAGGTATGTGAACACCAGGTAGTTGGTTGGGGGCCTCATGAGTCTAGGGCCCTAAATCTGATCCATGTATGTTTTGGCTGCTATTAATAAATATATACTATAAGGCATAGTGCATTGATTTGCCCGGAAGCCTACAATGCTGCTAAGACAATCCTGCATGTGCTTACGGTAAGGAATTAAAATTACACGAAACCCTCACCCTTTTTATATATACATATATATATATATATATATATAGACATTAAACATTTATTTATCCAGAACTGTTGGCACGCCTGGCAAATGCGTGCGGCATTTCATCCGTCTTTACGTTCAGAATTCACATTCCGCCGAGGTCGATTTTGCCTTTCATCCTTTCGAGGTCGGCAAAATAAGTACCGGTCGGCAAAATAAGTACCAATTGGGCACTGGAGTCGATGTTATCTACTTCACCCTTTCCCCGAAATTGCTGGCTTGTGTTAAAATTTGAAACCTGTAATTTATTTTAAATTAAAATACGCGAGAGATGTGCTTGTGTCGCAATATGAAACTGAATTCTAATATAAAGTTTATCCAGATAGTTTTATATCGTAAGATCGTACGAGTGTAAATAAAATAAACTTTGAAGAACTGTTTTTAGGATTATTTTTTATAGTTTTTGCTTATAGATTAGGGAAAATATAACTCATCATTTGTCATTTATTTTAACCTGCGCTAATGTCCTCGAAGAAAGTATTGAACATCATAACATCTTCCTTTTCTTAATAAATTTATGGCTTTGAATGTTGGTTGAAATAACGTGAATATATTCAGACAGTGCCTTATTCATATAGTAATATTTAAATTTCATCAGGAATTCAAGAAATATGAAATCGGGAACTTTATAGTTACCGGATGGAATTACACTCACTTTTAAGTTAAATATTAAATAATTAAATCAGTAAATTATCAAGGAAATGTTATGAAGGGAGATAACCGTAAATGAATAGTCATTTTAATTAGAAAAATTACACCACTACCACTTCTGCCAAAGTATATATATATATATATATATAACACAATGGAAAATGAAAAAAGAAAAGACAGAGGAAAGTATAAGTGACCTATAAAAAGTCTGAGATTAAATTTTTTTATGAAACTATGAACCAAAGAAGTTTATTCATGACCCAGACACCAAGTGGGAATGTCAGCTCAGATAACAGATGACACAGCACCCGTGTCGCAAATAAAAACAAAAACAAATACGTGCATTAGCTGAAAAGTATTACAGCTTCATATTTAATCTCTAAATCTACTGTAATGTTTTATTTTCTCCCTCGGACAAAGTGTTAACTCTTCTGGACAGATCAAATGAAATAGCTAAGTTGGCAGGCACAACCACAATATTAATAAGCACACACAAAGAAAAACAAGATATCGGTAGAATTGACGTACGTTAATTTATATTTAATTTGTTGAGAGTGCTAGTCACTTACGTTTAGAGTAATGCCTCGGAATAACACACTCGAAGTACACTGGATTTGCCATGCTTAAGAACCATACTATAGTTATTTCTGTGAACCGAATAGATTACAGATGAATTTGTTACATGACCGGAGATTTTTGGTGGTGATATTGTTTAGAAAAGTTATGCGGCCTTTGCAAGACTTTCTGAAGGGCACATCAATATTTTTAGTAGTGCGATCCGCGTGAAGATGAATAATGTCGCATGCGGCTTGCTTCTTGGGAAAGATTGCTCAGGCCTTGCTTAAAGGATAACATGGTAGGTCACGATACTAATTTGTTTTGGTCCATTGAGATTTGTTAATATGGATTTGCTGTTCAGCATAGTTTGGGGGCAGGTTGACGAAATTGAATATACAGCTATTTTTGGTGTGGTTAAGAAATCCATGGTGGAGGCGCAATGGCCCAGTGGTTAGAGCAGCGGACTCGCGGTTTCGATTTCCAGACCGGGCGTCGTGAGTGTTTATTGAGCGAAAACACCTAAAGTTCCACGAAGCTCCTACAGGGGATGGTGGTGAACCCTGCTGTACTCTTTCACCACAACTTTCTCTCACTCTTACTTCTTGTTTCTGTTGTGCCTGTAATTCAAAGAGTCAGCCTTGTCACACTGTGCCACGCTGAATATCCCCGAGAACTACGTTAAGGGTACATGTGTTTGTGGAGTGTTCAGCCACTTGCATGTTAATTTCACGAGCAGGCTGTTCCGTTGATCGGATCAACTGGAACCCTCGACGTCGTAAGCGACGGAGTGCCAACAACAAGAAATCCATGGTATTATAACAGGGTCTGATGGGTGCTTAGATATTGTTTAGGCTGCGTGTTGTTTCCATATTAAACCAAAATTAACAGAAAATTTCTTGTAGTAATTTCCCAACACTGTGTAAGCATTTGAACATAATTTACAGTGTTGCATTAATATGAAAGGATGTTCATGCATTACAATTAATGGAACAAGTAAGGTGGAAATAGCATAATGTGACATGTAAGGAAAATGTCTGTTCGAAGTTTAACACTTGGGCTGGTTTTGACATATTAAGTAAATATACTAGTGTTGTGTCAAATCCTCGATTGAAAAGCAGCCGTTAGAACAGCTATAGAGAGAGTTTAACTCGAAACGCGACCCAAGACACTATAAGACTGAGGAGATTTGAGACCGTCATCATACCGGCTCGGATGTCTCGACACTGCTATTTCTTTATCAGGCACGAGGGAGAGCGAGGGAAATCGGAGGGACAGAGGGTAGGAAAGAAAGAGAGAGAGAGAATTGCAACAGCATCTGGTTGGTACTCATCTGCAGCTGAGCTAACTTTAGCAACATAAAACGAAGTGCCTTGCTCAAGGACACAGCTTGTCATCCAGTCCAGGCATTGAACCCACGACCTTATTTTCATGCACAGGACATTCTAACTAAAAAACCAAGCGCATTCATTATTTTTAGGTAGAGAGCCAATTTTGGTGGGAACTGAATTGAAATAGTATAATACAGGTGTTATTTCACTGAACTAGTTATAAAGGTAAATTTGACCGAACGGGATTTGAATTCAAAATCAATGGAGACGAAAATAGATACTATAATACGTTTACTCTGTGACTGTATTGAATCAGACATACTGGACATACAATATTGGTTTGTTTTTAATTATTTTAGAAGAGAAACGGGAATTGTGATTTTCCTGCCATTCTGAAAAGGCAGCAGTTATGAAATCAAGGAGCAATAAGTTAAATAATTATTTATTCGTTATTAACGACGGTAGAAGTATAAGTTCAAAATAGCAATCTGTATGTCATACTTAAAGCAGATATATTGTTGAAAGCCAGCTAATCTGCAGTATTCGTCTCGAGAAAGCATCTCTTATAGAAACATAGTTTCAATAAAGAACAAAAAAAAACCCCGAATATATCAGCAGCAGATAAAAATCACCCAGAAGTGTTGCTAAATACGTATTTCTGCTTCTTCGAGCTTCGTCAGAAGCACCCATGCTAAGCAAAAATCGGTCGCTAACTGTTGTACTTAAACAGTGATAGAAAAGTCAACGACGTCATATTTAACCGTCAGGCTGAATTTAAAATTTCGTTATTGGTGGCGGAAGCAGTTTTAGTTCAAAATAGCAATATGTATATCATACTTAAAGCAGATATTTTATTGAAAGCTTGCTAAAACAGTGGTATTCGCCTCTTGTATGAACTAACATTTTTTTTATGGATTGATTGTTGCTGCCACAGACCCATAACCTGTACCCTCGAGTTCCAGATTATATCATATTTTCCGGAATACAATTCGAAATTTTCAAACTAAAATTTACAGCCGAAAGAGGTTGGCCGACTTATACACACGGATTACTTTGAAGGACCCAAAATTCCATGTGAAATGCAATAGGATTTGGTCAGATAGCAAGGATGTTTGAATGTTAACACTACATGTTTACACTATATACTACGTCGACTTGTATGTCCGAAAATACGGTACTAAATATGACTTTTGCAACTATATTTTTCCCTGCTGTATCAAGCTTTCTGGCCGTTCTGCTTCAATTGGCAGCCAAATTTCCTTCCAACTACACGCAACTGGTTTTTAAAAAAAAACAGTGACAGTTGGATATTGTTTAGAGTGCACTATGCATCAGAAAAAAATTTAAGCCCCAGCCATCCAAAAAATTGCGATGTTGGCTTGAAGGTTTTTGCTCATAGGCTTGATCCTTCATGGTTTATGAACAATGGTAACCAGTATTCTTATTTCTTTACTGCCCACAAGAGGCTACACATAAAAGGGACAAACAAGGACAGACAAACGGATGAAGTCGATTATATCGACCCAGTGCGTAACTGGTACTTATTTAATCGACCCCGAAAGGATAAAAGACAAAGTCAACCTCGGCGGAATTTGAACTCAGAATGTAGCGGCAGACGAAATACCGCTAAGCATTTCGCCCGGCGTGCTAACGTTTCTGCCAGCTCGCCGCCTTGACAGTGGTAACCAGTATTCTATCTAAGATGTGCGCACACGTTTTACAATTAGGAAAAGAAAAATGCACGCGCACAAAGTTTTCGAGATGAAATCGAATCTGTTTATTATTTTATTTTTTTTGTGAAGCAGTTATTTGAGGGACGACATGCGAACATATTTTGAAAAGAAAGACAAAACTTGCGTTGTATGCACACAATGCAAATTTCTGCGCGGCGCAAAATTAGAGGGAACATCGGCGGCAGCATCTTCTATTGTCTGAGACCCAACTAGGGAACCTCTACGTCAGTCATGGAAAAACTACGGCACTCGGGGCTTTCTGAATGGCATGCTTAACGAAAAATTACCTTGAATCTTTTTTAGTAATGTAGTCCATCTAATAATGATCCATGTCTCGAAAAAGTTTGCTTATGTCTGCTCTATGTCAATGTCTCTCAGTGAAGTTGGTAGACTGTTACTGGGGTGCGCTGTGAACATCTCTATTGTTTGAAGGCAAAAAGCTTGTTTGTCATCGGTAAACGATAATAGACAGTGAGGTGGACACTCGAATCTATTTGAAAGCAAGTAAATTAACTAACTTAACACTAGTTAGTTATAATAAAGGTTATCTTTGTACCACTTCCATTTTGTTGAACTATATCACGTATCGCTTTTAGGAAAGACTTCCTCCCATCCTCCCTCATTTTCTCACAAATTATTGTTTTAAAAAAAAAATTTTTTTTTTGACAAAAACCCACATTTTTGGATACGGAGATTCCGGAAATTGCCAAAAATTGGAATTTTGATATTTTTTGCCCCCTCTTCCCCCTAATTTCTTCATTTTTCACTTTTTCCCGTAACCCTAACCCTAAAACTCCCAATTCTAACCGTAACACTAAAACTCTAACCCTAACCCTAATCCTAAAACCCTAACCCTAAAACCCTAATCCAAAGTAGAAACATTTTTGGACATTTTTTTCAGAATCATAATCTCCGTATTTTTCTGCATATTTTGAAAAAAAAAAAAATTCTGAAGAAAGGTAAAAATGAAGAATTTAGGGGGTGGGGTAATTTCAAAATGCCGATTTTTGCCAATTTTTTTGAAGATTCGTATTCGCCGTAACCGAAAACAGAGGGGTTTGTGTAGAAAAAAAAATTGAACAAAAAAAGGTGTGTTTTTTTTGGTGGGGTCTTGCCCGCTTTTATTTTATTTTGTTTCAAGTTGTTATGCTGCAACCAGCTTGTTTGTCATCAGAGATATTTTGTGATGCAATTAAGAAATTTTTATTTTAGTGTTGCTGAATGGTTTTTACATCATCAATGGATTAGTATTTTTTTAAATAATGGCTAATATAAACCTTTATTGTAAAGTTAAAAGCATAAATGGGAAAACATTAAGAATTGACTCTAATGTTTTACGTTCGTTCGTTCGTTAATGTTTTCATTATCGAATACCTCCGTTCTTTATCGTAGTTTAATAAACGTAAACGTCTATTTTTTAAAAATAATGTCTTCAAATTTCATGTTAATAATGAATATATAAATCACGATAATGTCACTGATTTTCTTTTAAAATAATAAGTGCAGACAGTAAAATGAACAACAATTGGCCCTGGTCAGCAACTGTGATAGAGCTATAAGTTATCGCGTCTTTTTTTTTTTTTTTGCCTATATAGGCATTAATTTAATTTTTCAGCTGCAGCACTATAACAGATATGGTTATTCTGCATAATGAAGTATCAAGTAATTATTATTAAAGAATGAATAATGAAATTATTTTTATCAATTTTCCCAGTTATTCTGAAACGTTCACTTTCTACATGTCAATTCTTAAGGCCTGTCGATTCACCATGCAATCAGTTATTTTGTACTAAATCAGCACAAAAGAAATATTTCTTGGTTCATTTCCTACAGCATTCGGTCAGTCCCTGGACTGCAGCCATGCTGGGGCACCACCTTGAAGGATTTAGTCGAACAGATCGACCCCATTACATATTTTATAAAGCCTGGTACTTATTCTGTCGATGTCTTTTTGCTGAACTGTTAAGTTACGGGGACATAGACAAGCGAAAACCAGTTGTCAAGTAGTGGTAAGGAACAAACACAAAGACACGCGCGCACACACACACATATACATACATACATACATACATACATACTTATGATATACATATATGTATATAT